>NW_022157266.1:0-76120 GCF_007821495.1 Lachnellula hyalina
CTGTCCCCCTCCCTTCCCCCGCTCCGGTGCATTCGGCGTACCCCTCCTCCGCCTCCTCTCCTGACCCGCCTTACTCGGAAACGTAGGGAACATCTCGCGGCTCTTCGCCCTCGGCTCCTCGCGAAAATACGCACTCCTCAGCACCTCATCCGCACTCGGCCGACTCCCCGGATCCAAGCCCAACAAGCCCGTCAACAGTCTCCCCCCTTCAGCGGTTAGGAACGGGAACTTGGCCCGCAGCACCGAGCCCTGCGCTACGGGGTTCTTGGGCAGTTTCAGCGAGCGCGCGTTGGGGAGGCGTCGGAAGGACGGCCAGTTGCTCTCGGTTGGGATCCCGCAGAGTTCGAAGATGCGCGAGAGCTGGTCGACTTCGTTTTTTCCGGGCAGCAGCGCATCTTTGTGTAAAAGCTCGCCGAATATGCAGCCGATGGACCACATGTCTACGGCGCGCCCGTAGTGCGTGGCGCCGAGCAGGAGTTCGGGCGCGCGGTACCAGAGGGTTACTACTAGTTGGGTCATTTTGGGGGAGGGGTCGCCGAAGTAGCGAGCCTAGAAGGAGGTGGGTGGTTAGTATAGGTTGATTTGGGAGGGGGTGTTATGGATATAGGTACTTACCATGCCGAAGTCTGCGATTTTTAATACACCGCGGTTGTTAAGGAGGAGATTGGAAGTCTTGAGATCCCGATGTAGGATCCAGTTACTGTGTAGGTAGGAGATGCCGGAGACAAGCTGGGAGAGGAGGGTTTTAGTTTCGGAGGGGAGGAAGGGTTCGGGCATGTCTTCGAGTAGAGTTTTTAGGTCGTGCTCGAGGAAGTCTAGGACAAGGAAGATGCTATTTCTGAGTCAGTATGGTGTTTTGTAAATGATTGAACAGTGATAAAAAAAGAGTGCATAATCATACTTCTCAATCTTTCTCGTATCCTCTCCAACAACCACCTCCCTCAAGGCCACGATATTGATATGTTCACAATCCATCAACGTCTGTATCTCCCTCAGCCCCGTAACAGGCACCCCATCATTCGCATTATCCATCTTCAGCCTCTTCAGTGCCACAACCTGCCCCGTCTTACTATCCTTCGCACGGGATACCCATCCATAAGCACCCTCTTCAATATCATTCAGTTTCTCATAGTCCTCGACGCTGCGGCACTTCTTCCAGTTCGGGGCTGGGAATCGTAGGAGTTTTGCTGGAGGAAGCTCGGCTTGAAGCACGGGCGGGGCCGGGGGCGAGGGCGAGAGTTTGCGGCGTTTAGAGGGTGGTTCTGATTCTTGGGCTTGCTGTTGCGATTGCGATTCTTGCTGCTGTTTGAGACGTAGAGCTGCCTCATCGGCTTTCCGCTGTTTCTCAGCTTTCAACCGCTTCTTCTCCTCCTTCTCCTTCTTACGCTGTGCTTCAAGCGCAGCATCATCTTCATCATCTGCCCAACGGGATTTTCCTTTGCTGCTCATCTTGTTGTTGTGGTGTTGTATTGGAGTGGGGAACTTGGATTTGCGATTGGAGCTTCGTCAAATTTTGGAGCCTTGTTCAGCCGAACTTTGTTGCTTCCACAAGGCTGACGCTAAATTTTTGAGAAGGCTTGGAATCCAACGATAATCAGCTGGAAATGGCCGTTATGAGGTCAATAGTTTCGGCGCAGACGCGTAATATACTTCGAAGTGCTGCGAGAGGAAGTTATGGGGTTCCTTGCGCTGCTGTGAGGTGGTCGTCGTCGGAGGCAAGGCAATGGTCTACGCCATTGGCAAAACAACTTTCTGAAGCTATCACTGTACCAGTTTATTCCTCCAAAGCTCCCACAGACACGTACTGATTCAATATGTAGGCAACTGGACCAATTCCCTTAGCGTCGTTCATGCGAATGTGCTTGACCTCTGACATTGGAGGGTATTATACATCCAAGCAAGAGGGACGAGACCAGTTTGGGCAGAAGGGGGATTTTATCACATCTCCTGAGATATCGCAGATTTTTGGGGAGCTGATAGGGATTTGGTTCGTAGCGGAATGGATGGCACAGGGGAAGAAGAGTAAGGGGGTTGAATTGGTGGAAATAGGTCCTGGGAGGGGAACGCTGATGGATGATATGTTACGAGTATGTTCAGACCAACACTCCAATAGACGTTTACTGACCTGCTATGCAGACTATACAAAACTTCAAACCAATGGCGTCAAGCATTGAAGCCGTCTATTTAGTAGAAGCTAGTCCTGCGTTACGAGAAGCTCAAAAGCAGCTCCTATGTGGAGATGCCCCCATGACAGAAACGTCAATTGGGCATCAGAGCACAAGCAAATATGCAAACATCCCTATCATATGGACAGAAAACATACGTTTCGTCCCATCCGGTAACAAGCCCTCTTCCATTTCAAGATAGTACTAACTATACGTAGGCGAAGACAAAACCCCATTTATAGTAGCCCACGAATTCTTCGACGCTCTCCCCATCCACGCCTTCCAATCCGTCGCTCCTACGCCCTCACCCCAAGAAACTACAATCAAAACCCCTACCGGTGAACACGCCCTCTCCCCGTCCGCCCAAAAGGCAAATGCAAATGCAAAGCAAACAGGTCCCCAATGGCGCGAAATGGTCGTCTCACCAGCACCCCCACCGTCAACAACAACAACGACATCAAAAGACCAACCCCCAGAATTCCAACTCACACTTAGTAAATCCTCAACACCACACAGTCTCTACCTCCCCGAAGTCTCGCTCCGTTACAAAGCCCTGAAATCCACCCCCGGCTCACTCATTGAAGTAAGTCCCGAATCACACGCCTATGCTGCCGCCATCGCCTCCCTCATCGGCAAACCCAGCTCCGGCGCTGCATTAATCCTAGACTACGGCCCCGCGGACACAATCCCCATCAACAGTCTACGCGGCATCAAAGGCCACAAGCGAGTCAGTCCACTCAGCGAACCAGGCCTCGTAGATCTTTCCGCCGACGTGGATTTCGTGGCTCTCGCAGAAGCGGCGTGTAAAGCGACTGAAGGTGTGGAGGTCTGGGGACCGGTGGAGCAGGGGGGGTGGCTGGAGGGTATGGGGATTAGGGAGAGGGCGGAGATGTTGGGTAAGGGGCGTGGGGGGGAGGAAAAGGGAAGGATTGAGAGTGCGTGCAAGAGACTTGTTGAGAGGGGGGGTGGGGGCATGGGGAAGGTGTATAAGGTTTTGGCTATTGTGCCGGAGAGTGCGGGGCGTAGGAGGCCGGTTGGGTTTGGGGGTGATGTTGAGGGATGAAGATAGACATGTTATGTATACTACTGTATGAGTGTATATTAGAACCGTGTATGTAATCAAAATAGCCCAGCATGTCATTTATACTAAGAGAATGATGATTTACGCTAGAACTTGTAGCTGTGGGTTAAAGTTTGAGGTCATCGAACGACTATAAATTGCCTATGGTTTGTTTACTTTTCCCTGTCAACGACGTATTCTCACCTAAACATATATACAAAAACACTGTGCGAGAGCCTTTAGTCTGTTCAATTTCAGGTACATCCTTCACATCGTCATATTTCGAGAAAGAATCCTAATATTATCTTAAGAAGTTACACGCAGCCCCTGAAGCACTCTAAAATATTAAGTCTATCCTGTCAGTGCCGAAGCGTTGTTGCCCGGCCTGTGATTACTGGGTCTTTCTTTCGTTCAGCATCAATCTCATCACATTCTTGAATGTAGTAATCGAGTCCCATCCGATGGCACACGTCTTCTCATTGCCCCACATCCAAATATCATCATACATGCGATAGAGAATGGCTCCACCCTTGTTTATATTAAACGCAAAATCCAAGGAGAAGAAAATGCTTCCCGCTGGTACATCGCTGATAGGACTGCTTGGTTCCTCGCTTAGCGGATTCTTACTGTAGCTTCGGGGCCATCCTCATCAAACCGGTCCGGAGCTTCAAGGATGCCACGGAAGATCCTCACCCAGCTGTCCAAAATACCCAAGGACTTAAGGACGGCGAAGATAGTTTAATGAGGGAGAGTTGGGCCAACCCCTTGAAGTCTGTCTGTACGACAACTTGATCCTCGCCAAGGTGGGTCTTCATCAGTATCTCGGTCGCCATTGTGCGGAGGATTGCGTGAGACACTTTTACTATCATAAGGCGATCTGAACTCTGCTTCCCTCTGCGGGAGCTGTTAAAGGAAGACATTTTCCGTGATGTATTTCCCCACACGGTACGCTACGCTCTTTCCCCATCTCTTTACTCGAGAGATCGACCAAAGAGAAACGGTCCGATAGATCTAAACTGCCTTGCCTAGAAACGCCTAACCATTCATTCATCAGACGGCAGTAAAGCTCGGCGTACTTGTCACGTTCTGCCTGGCTGGAAAGTTCTCTTTCGAGGGTAGCCTGCCAATCCTTCGTCAAGCCGAGCGAGATTGGAGGATAATGTTCCGCTTGGTCAACGTAGGTTCGAATGTGGTTGAGTTGAAGGGGTGGTAATCTTGCTCATGGAAGGTACAGTCTCAATGCGGTCGAGAAAAGCTTTCACCTTTAGACGCTGACTAGGTTCTCTGCTTACGTCGTGGGAGAGCTGTTTCCATCCGTTTTCGAAGTTCTTCTACTTCTGGAGCAACTCAAACTTGGATTCGCTGACTGTCGCGAGCATCGCTGAGAGGACGACTGACGATGCCATGATTGCGAGGATGATCTTAAGACGGCGATAGTAGTAAGCAGAGACTGAAAGGTTTGAAAGTTTAATCAAAGGAGAGAAGTGCTGCGCAAGTAGAAGTCACGACTCGCTTACCAAATTCACTACTGCCAAAACAGAGTGAGTCAAATCTACTCCTACCAAAGACAGGGTCAGTCAAATTCACTTCTCTCCAAGATTTGAACAGAAATATATTCACTTTACTTCTCATTCCCTTCATAATAGCCAATTCCGAAACCCTCTTTGTCCAATGCTCCAAGTTAACACAGAGCGGCTTTCAAAGTGCAGTAAAAGAACAGTAACGGACTTTAAGTCGAGCTCAAAATAATAACAAATTCGAGAAAGTGATATGGAAGAGAATCTTTTCTCGCTATTACACTAATTGTTCCACGAACCCATACTTACTAATTCACATAATCAACCTTTTCCCATCAAAGAACTTGCCACTGCAACTAACTCGATTCCTCCGCGAGAACTCCAGATGCTATAAGCAACTACGGATAGTGTTAGGGAGACAATCGTGGAGCTGTGGTGGCGGGATGCGTTGCCGTATGCGGCGAAGAAGGGTGTTGATGGCCAATAGCTGGTTGCGAGGTATGTTGCGAGGGCGAGGGGGGTATGTGAGAAAGGAGTGCCGGAAGTTAGGAGGGGTGGGGGTGCAGTTTGAGTATGAGGTTATGATGGGGGTATTGGAGGTGGCGCGGAGGGAGAGGAAGTGATGGTGTTTGGTGAAAGTGATTGATAATAACCAGGTGAGAAGGGATATTGGATGTACTCTTCCCAGTAAGTGCCTGGGTCGTAAATCCCACGCAGACAGTGGCCTTCGGTACCCCTCCCCCTTAAATGATTCGCTTCAGCGGTTGCTCAGCAACGAATCAAAACAACCCCGCACCCCGCAGCATATACGGTATTCCTCTGAATACTCGACAGGAATAGAGTACAAGTAAGCGCACTTCTTTCCAACACAGGAAAGCCTCTCTTTAAACCCACACCTCAGCCATCCGCAACAATGGCTGCCGCCATCGAAGCCAAGAAAAAGCACCCCGGCGAACGGCTCGCCACCTTCTTCGACAACTTCTTCAAGACCATTCTCAGCGTCTCCACGCTCGGCGCGTCCATTACCTTTTCGAAACTAGTGGATGCGCCTACGCCGCCCCTCCACGGCCCCTTCTCCGCCAACGCTGCACAGTCGTACATGGGCGTCTCATGGCTGCTGTTCCTGCTGGACCTCGCAGCGACAGCTTTCGCGACGTGTGCGTTCACGCTGTATCGGCCACAGGCGATAGCATACTTCGGGACGGAGAACAGCGATAAGAGGCGCGTGGTCATGTGGTACGCTAGTGTGGTGTCTGCGCTGCTGTTTGGGATACTGGTTGCTGCGTTTCTGTTTCTGGGACTGGTCGTAGTTAGCTTTGCGGGCTGGACGGGCTGGGCGGCTGTGGCGCTTTCGAGTTTTGCGGGGGTGTTGGGCGGGGTGTGTATTGTTTGGCAGAGTCCGATTGGGAGTAAGGCGATTGGGGGCGTGGGACTCAGTCGGGAGGGTACGGGGATGGATGATTATAGTGGGCAGCAGAGAATTGTGAGCTTTCAGCAGCAGGTGCAGGTGCTTCCTGAGCAGGGTGTTGCATATGTTGAGGATGACAAAATCGATGTTCGGGCATATAACGATGGTGATGGGTACGATGCCGGAGGGGGGACCAGGAAGAGCTACGGGGAGGTCGAACGGGTTGTTGTTGCGAGGCCGATAGTTGCTGAAGTACCTGGATATCTGGCTGATATGCGGAGATATAGGTCCTCTAGGTCTTCGAGAGATACTAGTTATATTGCGAAGTTCTGATATTGCATAACACCGGCCAGAATACTACATCAATTCACAATCAAAAGCACCTCTGCCAAACGACTCTTCGCTGCTTCCGGATCCCACCCAACCAATTTCCGTTCCTTCATCTCTTCTAAATTATGTTCTATAATGTCTCTATAGCATTACTCACATCCTTGCTTAGAAGATGCACTCTTGTCTTCCAAAGATTGTTTTTGGACGGCCGTCGATCTAGGACATCGAAGGCATCTTCAACGCGTATTCGATACAGATTATTGAACCCGCCAAGAATCATTGGGATAATCCAGGTTACTGGCTTTCCGAATTTCTCCGTCACCAGCATTTCGAGGCGACGACACATGGACTTCTTGCTTAACGCTTTCTGGGCCTCTTCCTATTCTTCGGCATTTTTATCCCACATGAGCTCGTCAGTCTTGCCTGGCGTTTTCCCGGGTTTTTGACATCCTGACTTGATATGAAAAAACGAGGGAAGTTAGGTGGAAATTATGGCATCACCGTCGGGAAAATTGCTACCAACGATGGAATTCCCAAAATGTGATGGCGAAGGCCAGTATGTATCTTGGCAGTTGAAGGGAGTGAGGACGAGCATGAAAACGAAGACTGGCTAGGTATGTATGATTACTGTAGAACGGTAATATTGTGTAAAGACAGGCAAAAATATACTGAATTGAAAAGAATCCAAGTGTCCATATGTTTGTGATGTGTCTCGAAATGGCGGTGGGTTGATGGCTCCAGAAAAGACCTATTAATAGATCTGTAAAGGTAAAGGATATAATTATTTTATCAGATTGGAAAGTTAAGAGCAGCAAATTATAGATAATAAAAGAACATCCTTACTATCCTGATCTAGAATAATGCTGGATTTAGCTAAGTTAAAGCCAGCAATATAATCCATTGGCTGACATCAGTTTCCCCCTAAAGCAGGCAAGCCCTGGTCCTAATAAGGACAAGCGCATGGATTATTCACGTGATTGGCATTCGAACTTCATTTTCATTTTATATTCTTCTTTATATCCAACCATTTGTGTTTATCCTAAAGAGATATTACCCAGAGGTGTCTCAAGTAAGTATTTTTGCTTTTTGCCTGTGTATAAAATATAGTAGGGAAGCGTGACATTTAATTGGGGCTGAACTCATGACTTAAACTAGGCAACGACAACCTCCCATTTTTTACCTTACCTACAGTTTTACATCTACCTATAGCGCCAAGTGATACATACAAAGGTTAAGTATCAAGGATATTCAAAGAACGGTGAGTCTTCTGAAAATGGCTTCTCGCACTGCCTCATCAGTCACTCTTTCGTTCCATGCCGACGAATACAAAGATGATGCACAAATCATCTCAGACAACGACGAACCCAACATCGTCTCCCTACCCGATGATTACACGCGCGCCGTAACGGAAGATTACCTCTCACCCTCCATGAAAGCAGCTTCAAACCCTGACCACAACATCCTAAAAGCTGTCCTATCGCATGGCTACTTCCTCAGCGAACAACGACGCTGCGACGAAGAAACCCGCGACCCGAAAATCCTAGACTTCTCATCAGAATTCAGCCACGGGGCCATCCGCTCAAGAGGTCGCAGCATCGTAGGCATAACAACACCGCTCATGGAAGCCATCCGCGCCCACCTCCCAGCAAATGTCAAGATCCTGCTCGAAGCCGGCGCGAATCCCAACGGTGTGCCGCATTGCATCATGGAGGATTACGCGGCGCTGTTCTTGCGCTTTAGGCCTAGCATCAATGGCCTTATCGACGGCAGTCCCGATGTAGCGCGTAGGTCTGTTTTCTTGGAAAACATGAACGTGCCGCAAATTTCTAACCTCACGTGCGAGGAGGTTGAAGACCGCCAGGGTGGTGCCATGGCGCCGTTTTGGTGCGAGGAGGGCTTTACGCAGGCTTGTTTCTGGACACATGGTGAGACGATGCCGTCACTTGTGCTGGCGGCGAAAAGTGGCGAGACTGAGATTGTGGACTTGTTGCTGCATGCTGGCGCTGATGCGATATTTTGGAAAAGTCCGCAGTTTTATGTACCGGAGACGGCGAGCGAGAGTTCGTTGAGTGTGAGTAGTCCGCTGCATGCTGCGATTGAAGCGGGTAATGTGGAGATGGTGGAATTTCTGCTAAAGAGGGGGTTTGAGCCTAATACGATGCCGTTGGCGAATCCGACTAGGTGTGTTACCCCTTTGATGGCGACAATTGTTCACTGCAGCAGTTTCAACAAGGAGGCCTTTGATATCCTATGCCGAGCGCCGAGTATCAATTTCGAGCTCCGGACGCCGGTGTATGGTGTTCATATCTTGCATTTCGCTGTTGCGAGGCTGGATTTCGAACTCCTGAAGCACGTTGCGGGTAAGACGCCGCTCGGAAATGCCGGCGAGACTGCCTTGGGCCATACGTTATTGCACGTTGCCTGCATGTGTGCTAATGTTGCACAAATTCAGAGACATTCGGGTATCATATATAAGAGCATTCACGAGACAAGAGATCTAAGGCCATTTAACGACACCAACCCTGAGTCTTTCAGTCATGATTGTGGGTATTTCTCTGCTCAGACGGAAATGGTAAAGTATCTGTGGAACAACGGTGTACGGGACTTTTCGAAGCGCGATGTTCATGGAAACACAGCTCTTCATTATCTCGCTGGCTGTCGCGCTCTCAACGAGGAGCTTTTTGCTTGGTTGCTCTCCGAGAGAGGGTCGGAAACGCTATGTGTGTGGCAGGAAGCTCAAAATATCCATGGCGCTACTCCTAAGATATTGGAGATGGCTAGTAAGGGGGTAAGGCTAGTCAATGGGGATGCTGCTAAGATAGACTTTGACCGGCATCGGTCTTAGGTAAGGCAAGGGCTCATAGAAAGGCGGAGACTTGGAGAGAGGTTCTTGAAATGTAAGTTCCGAAAGTATGTTTGTGGTTTGGTACTATATAGTTTCATTTGTCTTTGTTTGTAGGTACGTTTTCGTGGGTCTTAATTGCTTCTTGCTACGTTTTGAAATAAACATCGCCACTTTACTGGACTGACCTTGAGATACTTGCTCCAAGGTGAATATTGACTACCTACCTATGACCGAATTCATGTTCACGTGAAGGTTTGCTTGCTTGTGTAATAGTAGTGGGGCTACGAGGAGAGCAATCCATGCATGAGGTTTACACCAGGCTTTCTTCTACTTATTTAATGTGTATCTAAAATGGATGGATCACTAGGTTTAGAACATTATTTTTGTTCTTGTAAACTTCTGTCTATTCAATCATGATATGTGTGCATGTGATGTGTGGCTGCATCAAAACGCGCTTTCCCACCTTGTCTATTCCTGGTGCTTCCTTCCCTTGAGCGAGCGTTGTCGCCGCCGTTTGTTGTTTTACTTTAAGCTCTAGGTATCTTAACTACACCATATCTCCAAATCCGCGAAATAGAAGAACTCAACTTGCAAGGTATGTACAAGTGCTAGTCGAACATAGCAGAAGTCTTAGTTCAACTATACAGGCCTCCGGAGACTCCACACGGCAACGCCTTCGCGATGTCTCGACCAACAGCAGATGACCATCCAGCAACAAACGCTTCTGCAAATCCTCCACCAGCTCTCACACAGATGGCGAACTTGTCCCTCTCATCGGATTCAGCTCCAGACCAGCGAACGCTTCTCACCATCCCGCCCGAAATCCGTGACAATATAGTCATGGAAGTGCTTCTCAACCCGGCACGCCCCAATTTCGAAGCCGTCAACACCCCCACAGAGACTACGTTTAAGAACTACTTCTCCATAGGCTTTGTCAATAAGCAACTCTATGCCACAGCTAAGGATGTCGTCGCAATATCAAAGGGACTGGTGATTATCTCGATGAACTGGGATGGCTTGACGAAAGACATCGAGACTGCCGGTATCCCAATAGTGACCGACCACCATATCCGAACGGTCACATTCCATTCTATGAGAATCCATGTCAATTTTCCGACCCTCAGCAAAAAAGTTGTCAAGTCCATACTGGTTCTTGCCTCTGATCTCCCTGATATCAGCCGTGTCTTGCGCGCCTTGAGTCTTGATGCACTTCACCCACAAACTCATGCCCACGGCGAGTTCCCTAGAATTAGCATGCAGATTCAATTTAACGAAGAAGTCACAACGACCAAGCAAGACCAGATTCGGCTCCTCCGATCTCTCAAGTACGCAAATTCGATCGGTTCCATCAAAATCTTGAAGTCGGACGATCCCTCCTTACAAGTAATTCTCCCCGGCTATAAAGGCTTTCAATATGTGCCCGGCATGCAATTATCTGGTTACATAGATGACTGTGAGAAATGCCAATGGTTCCTAGCAATTCGCAAAATCGACGGAGATGACTACATATCCCTCTCCGACTGGAAGCTCGTCCACGCAGGCCGAGCCGTTGCAGCCAAGAACTACGAGTTAGCAATGCTACGATATACAGAGATCGTGACTTTTATCGGGCTCTGCCAATTGAAAAACCCAACCGTTCTATTACCAATCTTCGACTACGACACTCTATTGGATATCCGAAGCTTTCGAGCAGGTATCGGACTGGTTGAAAACTCGATTTTGCTGAAGAAATGGAAGGATGCTAGGCACCATATCGTTCATGTGTTGCAGGATATTGATCACCGCGAGTGGATCCCGAAGGAGGAGAAACGACATGCCGAGAACCTTCTGTTCAAGGTTGACGAGTACTATTGCCGCAAAAAGGTGGCCCGGAAGTCTGCAAAGACAGTTCAGGTTTCTGGGCCAACTAGACAGGGAGGTAGAACAGTAGTAGAAAGTGACGTGCTAGGACAACATGGAGGATACACCCCTTTCTCTTAGCAGGGTAGCGTAAAGGAGATATCTTGCACAAATTTGGCGTTGGCGGAGGGGAAAGGCGGAGGAGGCTTGGAATTGATTTTCGGGGGGGTGGGGGGTTCATGCTCTGGAACACTTGCTTAATTGGCTGCTAGTTGCTTTGAGGATGATGGGAATTGAAAGGGATACTTGAAATAGATGGCTGATTTTAGTCTTCAATATTACTTCACTTACTCACCAGTCATTTATCCTTTTGTCCCATACATGACATGTCATGTCTCGTGGTTACTGTACTTACTGTAAGCCTCATCGCTTAGTCATTACTCACTGCAAAGGTCATGTGACCTATATCCCGACAGTAGAGTAGTTTTGTTCTAGTGCGTACCATCGGCGAAATTCGAGCCAGGCTGCAGGAAACGGATATTTCCAAAAGTAGCATTTCGCCTCGATTGCCAGCGTGCGTAGGAAACGGTACAGCACACCTTCTCGACGACTTTGGCCGAGTAATCAAGTTGTCCCAAAGTGCTTGGCCGAGTAATCAAATTGTCCAAAGTGGGTTAGACCTCCGCAATCTGCACGGGACTGAGTTCACTCACATCTAAGTACATCTACAGTATACTGTACTGTACAGTAACCCCGCCCTACCGACACCGGCGTTCCGGGGAAAGGCGGGCGGGGCTCTGATTATGTTTTCCCTGCATGTTGGGGGCGTGGCATGGGGGAACACATGGCTGGGAAAGCATTCATGGGCCGCGGAAAGATGCTTAGAAATGAGAAAGGCGTATAGATCTATTCGCTCAAGAATAATACCCATCAATATGCACGGGGGCACAATGGGGTGATAGTAACGTCAGAAAGGTGAGAAACTTACGACTTTTTTAAATGATGCCGAGTTAGCTCCCACCTGGAATTCCTGGAGGAACATATATAGAGAAGGCTGAGGAACGCACGCAAAAGGAAAAGAAAGGGCGTGTCCACGCTTCGTGCTCGACTCTGCTACGGTATAATGAATGAATGAATGCTCTTTTGTCCCCGGGAAATCGAATCGACAGAATCGTGTTGCTTGTGAAGTGTCCGGGGGAGACAGACAGCCGGCGCGTTCAGTATGATTCGTCACAGCAGGCTGGAGATCGAAGCGCACAGTGAGTAGAAATCCTGCAGCCATTACTGGATGGTACAACGAGCATGCCAATAGCCCGTGATAAGAGGTATCTGGGTCGTGCAGCCCGAAAGAGAAACGTTTGCCGGCCATACCGTACCGTCTTTTTTATGAATTCCGGTGTTGAGAGGTCAGGGACGGAAAGGGATGAATTGAGATCCGCGAGTGAGTAAGTGGACAGGAAGGGAGAGGAGAGGAGAGGAGAGGAGAGGAGAGGAGAGGGTTGAGTGAGTGCACAGGGCAGAGAGGGTTCAAGTGAGAGACTGAGAGACTAAGGGACAGAGAGACTGAGAGACTAAGGGACAGAGAGACAGAGTGAGAAGATGAAGATGGACCATTAGTGACTGAGGCTGCATGCGCATTGTCTTGCCGATTCTGCGACGAGGGACGAGATGAATCTCCATGCGGCCGAGGACAACTTCAAACACAAGCCGCCATTATTTCATTTCTGGTCATCTCTATCTCCATCTCTATTTCCATTTTTCTATTCTCTTTATTCTCTTCACAAGCAAAAGATAGAATATCTGCATTATTAGGTGCAAAGTACCGACTCCTTGGTGCGCTACTTGCGGTGGTCCGTTGGCCGGATAGCTACAGCCATCAGCCCAGCCCAGCACCAGCTTTAGCTCGGCTGTCCGGGGTCCTTGTAAAACTTCGCTCGTCTCGCCGCTCAACATCAACAGCTTGACAAGGCCGAAGACAGATACGGCTTGCCTGGATCGACTCTTCCTGGCCCAGTTGCTGCCCCTCCGAGGTGCACTGCATTATTGGATACTGGAATTTGGAAATCCCTTCCATCCACAATCGACTTCTACACAGCACAGGCCTCCGTGATCGCCACACAGATGTGATCAACCATGACCTTTACCTTCATCCTCAATCAATCCCCCACCTGGTCGGCCCTCCAGCAATAATCTTTTGCCAATAGATACCTACTACCTACCCTCACAATCACGACATCGGTCGCCCAATGCCCGCAAAAGACGTGCTACTGATACGATTACTTCTCGATAAGAGCTTCACTGATTCCTGCAGTTGTCGCTCTAGGACTCGCTTTCGTTCTTCTGGCCGGTAGGGTAGCCGAGCAGCGGAAAATGATCTGGTACTTCTTGTATCCTTTTCGAGGGTATGTCTTCTGCTCTTTTAACATCTATCGAGTTTCTCTTGCTTCTCTGTTCAGCACTAGCCGTGACAAATCACTGATTCATCAGCAGAACAACAGCACCTCCGGTCCTCGATACCAAGCATCCCCTTCGAAATGTCTTCACCCGGTTCGGTACCAATGCTGCCCGACATCCGGTGTACACCCTTCTCGTCTCCGTCGCTGTCGCCGTGGCACTGATATACCCCTTCCCATTCCTCTATACGAATGACTTTGCCAATGGCGCCTCGAACCTGCCCCATCACGTATGGACCTCGGCCACACCATTGGAGACAAACACTGATATGCGCGTGGATGTGGTAATGCGATCAATATGGGTACACGGTACGTTAGCATGGTCATAAGCGTTGGCTTTATGCATCGCTGACCCTGCCATAGGCAGTTATATGAAGGCGCTAGAACCAAAGGTCTTGCAAAGTGCGCTTGAGATACAGGATGAAATACTTGGACCTACCTTGGACTTTGATCCTCGACAGCCACAAGGCGAAGTCGACCCTGATAATGTCGCTTCTACCGAATTCTCACCGACTATACGAGATAGTTTCCATGTTATAAACGGGTTGAGCAATTCGTCTTGGTTTTTCCATTCACCGTTACAATATTGGTCGTGTTCATCCGACAATATTTTACAGGATGAGGATATTATCAAGACGGTAAATCAGCACTCTCGGCAAGCAACGTCGGTCAATGTGACCCTCCGACACTCAATTGTCTTCAGTGGCAAGCGTTTCGAGGGGCACCGACTCGTTGCTGCCGATGCCCTGATCATCACCTTGATACATAAGCTCGACTCGCCTGTTGGTAGGCAATGGGAGCGAAAGGCAGAGGAGATCGCATCCAAGAGCTCGAACAAATGGCGCCTCATCCCCTCCGATGGACGGTCGCTACTAAGCACGCTATATGAGTTTCGATTTCAACCCCTCTCGTTTCAGGATGATCTCTTCCTTGCGCTTGCTTATTCTCTCACTACTCTCTACTTTGCTCTGAGCTTGTCAAAACTGCGAGCTCTCAAGTCTCGATTAGGCCTCATCCTTGCAGTCAGCACTCAAATATTTGTCTCCATCATGTCCAGCTTTACGGTCTGTGCCGTGCTCAAAATTGACTTGTCCAAGATTCCGAGGGAGGCGTATCCTCTCGTTGTTCTTGCGATCGGTCTAGAGAACATATTCAGGTACATCAATGCCGTTATCATGACACCACCAACGAGTTCTACATCGGCCAGAATGGGAGAAGCCTTGGGGGAGACAGGGCACGTTGCATTTGCCGCTTTTGGTCAAAACCTTGTAATACTGTGGCTGCTCTCCAAAGTGGTATCTTCTCAAATAGCAGCATTCTGCTCTTTTGCGGCAATTGCTATTACATTTGATTTCTTTTACCTCATGACGTTCTTCACCGCGGTACTGAGTATCGACGTACGCCGGACAGAGCTGGGGGACTCCCTAAAGAAAGCCCCTACTCGAAGCGTGCGCCACTATTCGCCAAACCAGCCAAGAACGACCTGGACAGATTCGGTGCTACGAGGAGAGGCGCCTATGTCGACCAGAATTGCTGGTACTGTTGTGATGATAAGCTTCATTCTCATCGCGCAGTGGCATTTTTTTGAAAACGCAAGCTTGGCCCAAACGACCCTTCGCCTTTTGCGATTTATCACTTCTCGGCCCCACGAATCTCCAGTCACTTCTCCCGCTTTACTCTCTGTTGGTATCAACCAGGCTAGGGCTCAGACGGCATGGCTGCGGATGCAGGATCACGAGACAGCCCACGAGATTATCAAGGTGATCAAACCACATGGCAAAAGCTACATCGCCCGCGTCTATGACCCCTTGATCTTCGTACTCGATGGGTCTGATAGAACGTCAACACAGCTTGGAGTCAGACCTTTCCTACCAGCGGCTTACGATTTTGTTAGACACCAATCTGGAGGATTCCTTACAGCTTTGGTATTTATTGTGGGTGCTGTGTCGCTCTTGATGAACTTCCTACTTTGGAACGAGTTCCCTGAAGGCGAAGAGGACGAAAGACGCGACGATGGACCATTATTATCAATTAAAACCTTACCCCGAGGCCATGTACTCGACGTTATCCTCTTGACCGCTTCGAACGAAGGCGTCATTGCATCTGTGGGTCTGGATAGATGGGTACGAATATGGGACACTCGCAAGGGCGCTTTCAACTACACTATCCAGGACCCCGGTTCTAATATTAACCCTTTCCCTGTTGTGGCTATAGCAATCGACAGCGACTCCAATTGGTTAGCTCTCCTGTCAGCACAGAACAAGGTCCTCTTATGGAACATCCCTGAACGAAGGTGGGGCCCTGTAATGGATGTAGATATTAAGGGGCGCAAACCAGCAGCATTCTTTTTTGGCTACCACGAGTCGGAGCTCATCAACCCCGTTGTGGTTGTCCGATCGAACGGTATGATGACCGAGCTGCATATGGAATCCAACAAGAGCAATATATTGCAGGTCTGCCGCAGTCCGCTAGTCTGTGTTCGACCGCATTTTGAAAAGCCGACACCTCAATGTGCTCACCCACCTCCACGTATAGTCACTTCTTCCAAGCGTGGCTGTGTTCACGTGGGCTCGCTGCTGGACCAGGGCTGGATTTCCGAAGGCATTGAGATTCCGGACCCCGAAGGCGATACAGAAATTCTGTCCATATTACCATTACCGGCCCTTAGTTCTTTCCTGACGGTACGCAGCCATACGATTGAGCTCATCGACATCTTCACGCACAAGGTAACACATACGTTCGCGACGCAGCCCATGAAGCACGACTCTCTACGCTGTTTTCACTCCACTCGCAGGAGGCCACAATGTGGATCCGTTGGGCTCGCTTATCTCGCACTTGCTTACACCACTGCTGATACGGGGTCCCTCATACTCCAGTCCTACCTTCCAGAACGCGAAGGCGATACAATCTGCTTCCGTGACCCCTGGACACCGGGAAGCAAAACATGCTGCCTGTGGCGAGAGACAGTTGAGAATCGTTATGTAGTGGAGAACCCTGGAGAGTGGGAAGCACTGCCGGTGGGCTACATCGTGGGAGTCCGGAAGCGGGTGAAAGAACAACCCAAGGAAGCTATCGGCCATCACACGCAATCCATGGGTGGTCTCCGTCGCCGCGGCGTGAATCTTAAACAATCATTTTCGACGGATGCAAGGCAACCCGAGAAAGAGGAGGATGATTCTTGGGAGGTATGGAGTTTGAATTCGAGAGGTGACAGGTCAAATATCCCTCTTTGCGATGAGCAGGAAGGCGGAGATTACCTTCTTGTTAGTAGACTAGGCCCTATAGTGAAAGTTGGCAAGAGGAGCCTTGCTGTCGCACTGGGTAATGTCATTAAGTTGATCACGGTGGGAAGTGATAGGTTTGATGACCAGGAAGCGGGCAATAATGATACCTCATTTGTGGGCATGGCTGCTAGCAGCAGGAAAAAGAAGCCTACAGTTCGTTCAGAAAGAAGACCGACAATTAGTGGGACGGGTGGAAGCATATGAACAACCTCCGAGTCCCGGGACGGGTGATGGTTTTGCGCTCGCATTGATTGGTTTACGGTAGTGATTGAGGCATAGGAGCTTCATGGGAATATACCCCAAGTCCTAGCAAATTCTAGGCTGGCGTTGGCGGCTCGGCTTGCATTGGATTGGATAGATCAAGTTTTATTATAAAAATGATCTCGGCGTCTGGAGATAGATGGAGTTGAATATTTTGTGTATGTTCCTTTGGCGTCAAGTAACGCTATGATATGGTACATACTACGTTGGATGGAATGGAAAATCAGGTAGAAGGAAAGGAAATCAGTACTGCTGAGGCCCATGGCACGCCATGCAGCTAGCCGGTGCGATGGATCGGGAGTGACGCTACGATTCAAGGAATACAAAGTCATTACAACCCTTGCCTTGCTGCTACCCGAACATTCTTCATTCCCCACAAAGATGCCGAGTGGCCGAGTGAGCGACAACAGTAGTATACTCTTTCGAGAAACCTTCTATCTGTTCCTATTCCTCTAGTAGCGTTCCCGAAACGCAGGCACCCCTTGGATGTAATCGGTCCCCTGCATATACCCCGCATTCCTCCCTTTCTTTGCAACTGCAAGTGATGTTTTCCTCGTATAATCAATCGTATTTGGTATATGTACTTGGTGTCTGAAAAGTGAGATTGAGAGATTCAGGGCCGGTTGTTATGATTGATCGGATATTCTGTGGGAACTATGAGGGCGGAAAGATGGATGGATGGATGGAAGGAAGTGTAAGTGAAGGAGCGTATTGTAACGTTTCGTAGGTGATGGATGGATGGGATGTTTGTTTGAGTGGAAGGGAAGGTAGGTATGGATAGTATAGTACTGAATAAGTGTTTGACAGGTATGCCCTCTCTCAATTCCTTAAGCTGAACCAAACCAAGCAGCTTTGATACTTTGTAGTATGTACTAGCTAACAAATACGAGACTGAAACGTCTTTCAAGTTACATTACATTGTACAGCAAACATCCACCTGTTCTCCAACTCGTAATAGATTTCTTCTGACCTGACTTGTCTTGAGTTGTTGAAAAAATTTCCTCGCTGCCCTGTCGGCACCCGGACGTGCGTTCGGGGCGTTGCAAAGGTTAGAGGGGGTACAAGGACAAACGGTGTTGTGTTGTGTGGTGTGGTGTGATGGTTACGAGGATTGATTTCTGGGTTTATATATGTTGGATGAAACCATCTCTTCACCAGCATCAATCAATCCGTTGATTCATATCTCAATTACCAATCATCCATTCATTACCGCCCCGCCTCAACCATAATCAATCCCAACTTATATGATAGCTTCCAAACACACGCGTACTGGCTCAGATCAGCTCAACCTCATCACTTAGAAGAAAATGAAGTTTAATTTCAATTTCTCCCTCCTCGCTCTCCTCCCGGCTACCGCTCTGGCGACGGCCATTGCAACTCCCCGCACAACCCCCTTCTCCATCACGGTCAGGAACCTCACGCGCACGTTCCCGGACGAGCATACGGGTGTTTACCAGTTCGTTATCGATTACCAGTTTGGGCTGCAGCTGTGTACGGTTACGGATCGGACGGTGGGGACGCCGGCGGCGGTTCATTCTTGGTATGGGGCTTTTTGCGAGGAGGTGAGTTTACCTTGAGAGAGAAGAAGGAGAGAAGGAGAGAGAGATAGATTGAGATGGCAATATGCTTTTGGAAGATAGGAATACAAGCTAACTGGTACGCGGCTATAGAACCATACGTGGGAAGTCTCATGGGGTTGGGATTTCCAGGGCGATTTCACGGTCATGACGATCGTGGACGAGCCGAATCAGTACGAGGCGTTCTTTGGCTATAAGAGCCCGAATGGGGCGACGAGTTTTAAGGACCAGGGCCCGAATCCTGTGCAGCATACTTGAGTGATGAAGAGAGGGTGAGATGAGATGGAAAAGGGGTTAGAAGGACGAGTAGGGTGGGTGGGCAGAGGGGTTGTGAAGAGGACCGGGGAGGTTGGTAGGTGTTTTGATGGAAAATTAAACATTTGATGTGTTTTTATAATAAAGATTTTGTCTATTAGGTGGTTCCGAGTACCTACTCCCCGGGAAGGTCTTGCAAATATCTATCTATACGTTGTAGTACCGATATGCCACCACTCCACGTGACTGACTGACCGACCGCTAGTGCTGTAGCTAGCGCCGTATGGGTCTATGAGACCCTTCCTGTATCCTAGAACTTAGCTATTTGATAGTTTCAAGACACAGTGCCGAATCTACAACACTTTACAGCTTTTCTTAAGGCCATGAAATACTCTTTGTGAACCGGTCACATGATTCACTAGCTTCAGGGGTTTCATCTCGCGAGGGCTGTTATCAAGGATATCGGCCAACGCCGCTCACCGCCGGAAGAAAGGTATGAATATCAGTCGATAGTGTTCCTATTCTGATCAGATGAGTCTTGTTACCTTATCAATCATCCCCAAAGCCAATTACCTCCTAGCTACAATTTCACGCTACAATTTCACTCACCGTATCATTCTGTACGGGGCTCTCACGTAAGCTAGGTCTACTTACAAACTTCATACCTATTTCCTCCCGTTATTCATTCCCTTTTCTCTATTCTGCAAACTCCGTGTGAAGTCAAAATGCGTAGCATACAAACTGATCAGCAGCCCATGTTGCCGGTGCCACACGCCACAACTCCCTTTTGGCGTACAGACCTTGACGAGCTAGACGGCCACCGCTCAACGGCAGATCTGCCGGCGGAATGCGATATATTGATCATCGGCAGCGGGTATGCTGGTATTGCGGCCTCGTATCACCTTCTTGTCGGTGAAGAGTCCAAGGCGTTCGCGGGGAAAAAGGTCGTGTTACTAGAGGCGCGTCAAGCGTGCTCTGGTGCTACGGGTAGAAATGGTCTGTTGAACACTGTACCTTTTACAACGGAACTAACTTATCCTTTAGGTGGTCATGTCCGTCCTTCGGTTTACTCTCGTCTTCCGCGTTACATTGAGGAATATGGACTTGAAGCAGCTGAGCAATTTGCTCAATTTGAGCTCGATCACGTGAATGCTTTTGCGGATTTGGTGAAGAGAGAGGGCATTGAGTGTGACTTTGAATTTACGAGGTCATTTGATATCTACACGGATCCAGAGCAAGCTGCTGTAGCCAAGGCTAATTACCTCAAGCTCAAGGAGGCTGGTGTAGCAAAGTCCACCATAGATGACCTCGAGTGGACAGATGCAGACCGTGCTGAAGAAGTGTATCTCTCCCCTCAAATCATGTGCTCAGCTAATAAAGTCTAGGTATCAGGAGTAAGAGGCTGCGTAGGCTGCTTTACATTCACGGCCGCCTCCGTCTGGCCCTATAAACTCTTCCTCTCCCTCCTTAAGCTCACCATCCAGAAAGGTCTAAACCTGCAAACCCACACCCCTGTCACATCTATATGCCCAACCGCTTCTCCCTCCGGATTATGGACAGCAGGTACTCCTAGAGGTCCCATATCTGCAAAACAAATCATCTTCGCAACAAATGGATACACTGCCTTCCTACTCCCTGAATATGCCGGCAAAATCGTTCCATGTCGCGGAATATGCAGTCGCATTACCTGTCCACCATCTTCGCACCCCCCAAAAATAGATAAAACATACGGTCTGCGCCTCCCCAAAGGATCGTACGATTACCTCATCCCCAGGAAAGACGGTAGTATTGTAGTAGGCGGCGCGCGCAGCGCATTCTTCTCTGATCCCTCGGAATGGTACAACACCGTTGACGACTCTACGCTCATCGGTTCCGCAGCACATTACTTTGACAACTACATGCAAGAGCACTTTATAGGTTGGGAGGATAGCGGTGCGAAGGTGGAGCAGATTTGGACGGGGATTATGGGCTATAATGCTGATGGGTTGCCGAGTGTGGGGGAGGTACCTGGACGGGAGGGATGTTTTGTGCGGCGGGGTTTGAGGGGCATGGGATGCCGGTTATTTGGCTTACGATGAAGGGGGTTGTGGGGGATGTTGGGAGGAGAGGCGTTTGAGGAGACGGATGTGCCAGGGATGTTTAAAACGACGAGGGAGAGATTGGAGAGTGAGAGGGATGATTTGAGGGGGAAATAAATGGGGGGTATAAACTGAAGTGGGCTCTTTCGTTTGGGGAGATGGGAAGAGGCGGTCTCCAAAATAATGTCTTTAAAGCGAGTGGCAACACGACTTGTGCTTAGTATATAGATCTCGTATATATGAGGGGCGCTCTTTCTGCTTTTCAGATGGGTTGTTTCTGGAGAAGGTGCAAGTGGCACTGAAATTTCCTTTCAGACTTTTGGATAAGTCTGCCGAGAAACAAAATCTGATTATAAAGCGCCTAGTTTTCATACTTTTGCTTCTCTCGCGTTACTTTACACGCTCGTGATGAGATAAGTGTTGAATAGTGCAGAATTGGGCCGAGTCTCGTGACTTTATCTCACTTTCACTTCTTGTTGTTTGATATAAATAGCCCTTGCAAACATCTCCATATTTTAGTCTTCTATCAGCTTGTATATTGTGAGGAACTATACGTCCATAAGGTACTATTACAGAAAAGCATGAAAGCACGTGCGAGTTAAGAGGCTTTCGCCATGAATTTAAGGCATCAAGTTTGTCATCCCCTGCGCTAAACATGGTGAACCAACTTCGCCCACCACAGCTCTTTACATCAACCTTGTCTACCACATCCCCGTTGTCTTCTTCCGTTTCTATCGTTTCGGTGAGGATATATCATTCATGTACCCTTAGGAATTAGCCATCTTCAATGCATACAGCTGTCGCAAGGAATTGAGTGGGCTTACAGGGAGCGCACGTGAAGCTGGCAGCCCCCGACGTCAATACTGCGATTTATGCACCGTAATCTCTTGCAGTGTCAGCCAGTCGCTCAGATGAGAAGCTCATGCGGTGTGTACCTGGGTCTGTAGGCTGCGGCTTGGGCTTAGGCTTAGGCTTAGGCTTGAAGCCGTCTTGCCTTTTGTTTTGTATTCTGTTCATCTGGAGTGTCATTGTTTCGGTCGATAACGAGGCTTTGCTGGTGGGTTTGGCGCTTTTATATGTATCCACTGAATCATAATGTTCCCTCATTTGCGTTTCATTGTTATTATTCTTGCTGTATTTGCGCGAGCTTTCATGAGTAAATGAAGACGACGGATTCTTGATACCCCCTCCGCACTAACATGCACCACAAAGCCGTTACTATTGAGAAATGGGATGAAGTTATTGTGTATTTCATGTTGAGGGGAGTCTGTCGGCTAGTTGGTAAGTATATTATGCACAACGCAAATCATTGTCGCAATTGCTCTACCCATTCAAGCATTTGCTTTCTGAGGCTCCGCTCCGTCTGCCCCGTGGGGTGCCTGATGCTTGATTATTGCGCAGCCGAAGTATGTGGTAGCGCCATTGGATCGCCACTACATGCGATTTCATCGAACGCATTTGCGAACTGGAGTCAATCTTCTAAAATGCAAATGCTTCGACACATCTGGTTGGATATAAGCCTTTTATTGAATCATGTTCTCTAGGAGCTACCCTGTATGCGCTGTCAGCCTGGACTGTTTTCGATCAAAAGGCCGCCATCACCACAATGTTTAATAAAATGATTCTGTCGCATGCACTGGGTGTGTCTACTATATATTCCAACTCATTTTCGTTGTGGTGACTCGTCACCTGAGTTTCAAACAATGGACCATCACAGCTATCAACAATCCGCCGAGTTACGTGCAGCAAAAATATATGGAGGCTCCCATTTCCCAACGTTGACTGGGCTTGATCACAGCCCACGCAAAAGTTTATCCCACCTTCAACGTGAATATGAGGATGATGGTAGTCAAACTCCTTCTTTGACCGATGGTTCATCCAGGACGTCCTCCGAATACTCAACACCCGAGCATACTTTAGCCACTAGCAGAAGAAACAATTCTACACAATCGCAGCTTTCCCGTGGTGTTTTCGATACTGAGGATCCCTGGTGTCCATTCGAGATCCTGGATGAAAACAGCTACCAACGCCGACAAACGCAGAGCCCACAACAATTATGGAGATCGGCAGCTTCTAAGTAAGAATGTCTCAAACAATATGGTGTACTTTGAGTCTGACTGTACACCCTAAAAATTAGGCCTCTGGAAGACTCAACTCTACCCTCTTTAAGTTCAACTAAATACATTGATGTTAATTTTAATGGCTGTGGCAATCACCTCCCTCTCACAACCATATCCATAGGCGCTGACATCGGCCACTTCAACCAACAGCCGCATCCGATTAAAGCATTACCAGTTCGGACTGCATCTGCAAGATATACCCCAGTCGCGAAGAAAACCTCGGGGTTTCAATATACGAGAAAGCAACCAGATTCGCTAGGATCTGATTCCGACTCAACTGAAAGTGACTGCGAGTCCGAAGAAGATAGTGCTAATGAGACTGACTGTGGTGATGATGAATGGAGTGGAGTTAATGACTATTTTGAGAGCGCAATACTACAGGCAGTCTATCCTGATCTCGAGCTTGCCTCACATTTAATTACCCAGTTATACAGTATGTTCTATCCTGGCGCATCAAAAACCATTTCCAAGAAAGTTAGCTCGTGGAGAGAGAATATTAGGACTTGTAACACAGGTTCGGGGGGAAGTGGTACTACCGAGAAAGCTCCCGTTTCATCTTCAAGTACCATACAGAGCACTTCTAAACCGGGCAGCTCAAAGCGAGACAGGCTTTCTGGCTCGCCTGACAGCACTAATGGCGAGGATGGTGAGGAAGATGATGACGATGCAGATGAAAACAGACGCAAGAGATTCAAGGAGAACAATTTGGACGTCAGAACTGTTATCCCAGCCCAAAAGTTCGCATGTCCATTCCACAAATTTGCGCCTTCGAGATACTGCGTGCAGTACAACCCGGAAGGCGAAGTCAATGATAAACAGTATCGTACTTGCATAGGCCCTGGGTTTAAGACTATCCAACTTTTGAAGTAAAATCTGCGCTTTCATCTCTTCTTATTATATGATCTGCGCTGACTATGACAGAGAGCATTTGAAGCGAAAGCATTATCCAGTTCAATGCGACCGCTGCTACAGGACATTCACGTACAAGGGAAGCAATCGATCTTCAGCAGTATCGGAGCTTGAACGCCATCGCCAACTTGATGTGCCCTGTTCACGCAATACAGACTTGATGAAGGAGGGCATTAGTGATGCTCAGTGGACAAGTCTCGAGGAAAAGAAACAAGCTCGCAAACGTAAAGGCGTGCCTGAGGAGAAGCCCAAGAGTGAGGGGGACAAATGGAAAGACATTTGGAGAGTTTTGTTCCCCAATGTCGATGTCCCTCCAACTCCATGTGAGCTTTATTATCCACTCTTTTGAAACCCCGAAGCTAATTTGATACAGGGTATGATTCCCTAGAAATGTCCCCAGCTGTTCGTTCTAAAGGGCTTCGCACCTTTCTAGAAGTCTATGAAAGAATTGTAGAAGTCAAATTGGAGAACATACGAAGCGCAAAATCTGACCAGGAGCTGAAATCAACACTTTTGGCTTTGGCTCAAAATGGATTCCAAGTGTGGAGCCTGGCTGGCACTTGTAGCGACCTATCCACTTCGTCTAAATCTTACTCTAGTGGTAGTGCTCCAAGCTTCAAGTCGTGTGCTACTCCTACTGGCCAATCCCTTCCCCAAAACCATCCAACACTTCGGCGTTTCCAAGCCTAGAGCAGTCCAATGCCCAAACTGCTTCCAGCGCCACGAACAATGTTCCCACAGACCACGCGCAAACGCTTGTCAACCCACAGAACACCACTCATGGTATTCCATTTACTCCTAGCAACGTCTCTCCAAGCCCTCACCATGCAATGCCTCTCACGGGTGACTTCAACCTAGCCGCACCACTCGACGCTGGACATCAGACATTCCACCAAAATGCATACCCTTCCAACCTGCCAGAAAACAGAGCATGGGAGAATCAGATGCCGCAAATGCAGTTCAGCCAACCCGAATTCAACAACAGCATCACTGCAGATTATGACGATCTCAGCTTAGGCCACGGCCTTTATGGCGGTGATTACGATATGGGGAATGCCACATGGTGGGATGCCGAATATAAGCCTTCAGCTGTGGGATGATCCCTATCCTCTTCGAGGCTTTGCGCCGTATGTTGGTATGCCTTAGGTCTATTTGCCCAATCCCAATTGAGGCGATAAAACGATAAAATGATAAAACCTCCGGGTAGCATTCGCATTGTTGGCGCATTTCTATCCAGCTTGTCATACCGTCCAGATTGCTAAACGGAAAACTGGAATTTCTTCGGGGGTTGTTAAGAATTTCCTTCATTATGATCACGACTAGTTTAATTCTGGTCTTAGCTTCTTATTCTCATTTCTCATATGAGATTGATGGAAAACCTCTATTGGGGTTCTACACACGTGAAGTTTCTGCTCTTTTGAAATCGTTTTTATCTATTTTAAAATTGAAAGAACCTTCACCTTACCTCATCTCTACCCTCCCTAATCTGACAACAGCCTACTAGCTGCTTAGAGAAATTGCCATGAAATGTAGTATATACGTGTTTTTTATAACTAAATCACATCTCTCCAGTCCTCAAAATTCAAGATTCTGGACACCATTTCTGAGTCCAAATTCCACGGAATACAGCCTATAAAGAAACACTTCTCAGCGTGCTGAATGATAAGCGCCCAGCTGGGATACACTATTACTTGTCTGATAACACTATTCTATAACAATCTAGGATTTGTGGAGGGATTCCAGAAATGCGCCAACCAAAAAGCCATCTAGTATTTAACACCAAACACTATACCCCCCATATGTCTCAACTACCCCTCGTATTGTGCAATTTCTCCCTCTGTGAGTCGACTGACTTACTCCAACTTCCCCACAGGAGGCTCAACCGTCTTGACAACCTTCGCCGGACTGCCAATCGCAACCGAATAATCCGGCACGCTCTTCGTCACCACACTTCCTGCCCCAATTGTACACCCCTTCCCAATCACGACCCCCAGCAGAATCACAACATTCCCGCCAATCCAACAATCATCACCAATCGTAACCTCGCGCGCAAACTCAATGTTGTCCTGTCGAGACTGCACTTCTGTCTCGTGCGTCGCGGCATAGATGCTGACAAAGGGCCCGAACATGACTCGGTCGCCGATAGTGACGAGTCCGCAGTCGAGAATCACCATGCTGATGAAAAAGTAAGAAAAAGAGTCAGTACCGAGATAGACATAAGACGGAAGACAGGGCAGTGAGGGAAGTACTTGGTATTGGCGTAGAAACGATCACCGAGAGAGATGTTGCATCCGTAGTCCATGAAAAACGGCGGTTCAATCCAAGGAGATTTTCCAACCCTCCCACACAACTGCCTGAGCATCTTTTCGCGCTCTTCACCCAGCGAGTCTGGCGTAGAATCATCAGGTAAATAATCACAATATCTCTTGGTGAGTTTTCGGGCGCGTAGACGGCCTCCTTCAAGTTCTGGAGCAAGAGAGTTGTAGCTGGATTTGGATGTTAGGAAATTGGGCTTTTATGGTTGAGGTAGGGATATCCTGTACTGTACTCACAGCATGCCGGATATCATACGTTCGTAGTCCTCACACCACGGGGTGTTCTCGTATGTCTTGGCAAGGGCGACGAGTTCTGGATTCTTCTCGATACTAGGTTGCGACCCCGAAGCCTTGGGAAGGTCACGGGGAGGTTGAGCTGCCATGTTGAAGAGTGGCGGTGAGGTGAATAAAGGAGAGTTTGATGGTTTTGCCTTTCATCGAGGGGAAGTGTTGTAAAAGAATTCAATTCTAGAATCAAAAGAGAGCAAATAGGAATGTTATGTTTTTGTTCGGCAGGAGGTTGTCGTGAGATATATAATATAGTGGGGTGGCCGAAAGGGGAAAGTGGGGGATCCCGGGCCATGCCTGCTTTTAGGGGGGAAACTGACCCAGCCAATGGATTATAACTTGAGTAGGTAAATCGAGCATTATTCTAAATCAAGATAGTAAGCATATTCTTTTGCTATCTATAACTTGCTACTTGTAACAATATAATTTGATAAGGTAATTCTATCCTTTACTTCCATAGATATAGTAATAGGTATATTTACTCCACCTCGCAATCAAAAAGCACCCTCACCAAATGACTCTTTACTGCTTCTAGATCCTACTTGACCAGTCTACGCATCTTTATATCATCTACCTTCTATTATATGAAAGGCTCTATTGTATTCCTTATACTCTTACTTAGAAGATGCACTCTTATCTTCTAACGCTTGGTTTTCTTAGTGCTCTCTTCTCTCATTCCGCCTGGTCTGACTCCTCCAAACCATACTAGCATAGCTTCATATGCAAATCATGCATGAACAAATTCACTGACAACCTCTCCTTCGCTGTCAAAACTAGACTTCATGCAGTCACTTTAAGCCGAAGCTTACTTCGAAAGCATACAGAACCCATCCACATCTACCCCATGACTTGGCTCCCAGACTTCTGAATTTAATGACCTTCCTTACACCAGACACCCGTGATCTTACAAGAATGATCTGATATTGTGGTCGAGATAATGGCCCTTCCTGTTAACGTTAAACTCAGGTAAAATTGGCCTTTTATAGTACATAAGATGAAGGCCAATATCCTGCTTATACATTCACAAGCCTAAGTTTTCAAGCTTTCTACTGCTGAAAATTATCATAAAGGCATTAACTTCTGCGTATGCAGACAAGACATTCGCGGAGAACTTTGGTTACGAAGTCATGAACAAGAGAACAGCAAAATACAATCGAAATGGCTCCTCCTCATGCCTCCCTTCACCCCTCCCTTCACCCCTCGAAGAATTTTACATCACACCCAAGTTCTCGCTCTCGCTCTCGCTCTAGAGACTCAAGAAGACCAGAAAGGGACTCGAGGAGGCCAGAACCGTTTAAATATGTAGAAAGTGATGATACATCAGATCTAGGAAGCTCAGAGTGTTTTTTCTCTATGTAATCCAATCCTTTTCATCAAATTCGATTTTCGGTCGACGGTTTTCTTGCTGTCAAGAAAGAAAAGAGAGCGTTCAGTTGATTCGGAGCATTTGTCTTTTAAAGTTGAAACTTTCAACTTGGAAGTGGTGAATTAAAGATGAAGTTGAAGTTGAAGTCGATATGTAGGATGGGTTTTGCTTGAAGGAATTAGCTGGCACATGTCGCAGAAAGGCTGACAATAGCTTTTTGGAAGACGGATCATGATCAATGCACAATAGCGAAGTCTTATAGCTTGCAACCTAAGTTCCTAGCATTAGAAATCCGTGAGTGAAAGCAAAATCTATCAGGAGCTAATTCAAGCGGAATCTATTTCAAGGTCTATGCTAGTATAAATACCAATCGAATAGGGGAAGGTCTCACGAGCCAAGCAAGTCAGAGAATCAGAGTAGAAGCGACGACATGGTCTCTGAAGCTTCTATTAGTTAGCGACGCCTATGGAAACAAATAATGCTAAAAGAACAGCCCTGATTTTATAGCATCGATTTCGAGGCTACCGGTACACAGAGTAGTGGCTTTGTCTAAATCTGCTGTTAAAAGCGACTTGCTGTCAATTCAAATCATCCGTTCAGTCAGCTTCGCAAGGGTGCTTAAATAGTATAGGCTAGGTAGGAAATCCCCCCCTGACATGGCTCGTGGAAACCAGGCCATTCATTCATCAGTCAAGCTCGAATTCATATGATTGGCTGCCACGTTTACTGATTGAGGATAAATGTAGTTTCTTTTCCACTCATACATATCCAGATATCTATATCAATTCATAACCTCATCAAGAGGTCTTTCATCCCATCCTAGTCATCCAGTGTCCCATCCCATCCCATCCGTACCCGCCCGTTTCCGAAACACCAACAAATGCAAAACTCCTTATCAAAACAACTCACGACCTTTTCTGACCCATCTCAACATCCCCCTCATACTCATCCCCAATCATCCCCAGTCCCCGCCAAACCCCCCAAGTTTCCTCCCTACATAAATCCCAGCCGCCGTCACAAGACTAGCCAACAAAAACCAGCCATCAAACCATCTTTCCACAAACCCCGGTTCCAACGGACTTCCCAACGCTTCACTAACCACACTCTTCATTTCCGTGGGTAGATTACTCCTAAGTAACAACGCGCTGGAAATTACATACGTCGCGCTAATCTGCGCAATAATGAGCGCGAGGTTCGCTTGTGCTTGGTATAGTAGTGAAGGAGAGAGTTTGGTGATCATGTGGAAAGTCTGAAGCACGCTGTTGAAAGACGCGAGAAGTATGATTCCGGAAAGTAGGAAGGAGATTTGGCGGCTCCATGCTAATTGATCGAGTGTTGGATCGACGTGTTTTGCGAACATGGACAAGATGCGATTTATAGGATCTGTTGTGGAAGATGTAAAGGCTTTGGAATCCGGGGATGGGAACAGAATGTGTCGGAGGGTGGTTAGGGATGTGGTGATGATGCGGTAGATGCAGTAGAGGGAGAAGGCGTAGGAGGCGGGGACGAAGAGGAGTTTTCCAGATGGAGAGGCGGCTCGTTGGGTGGATACGAGGCGAGATTGGAGGAGGGAAAGGGAGGTGGAGAGGCTTACGGCCATGGAGGAGAGGCCTGATATTTCGAGCTCCAGGGCTTTGAGTTCTTGGGTATCGGCTGTTCCGCGGATTGTGCCGATTACTTTGGTCATGAAGCCTTCTGTTGGCGTATCCTTGACTTTACGCTGAAGGGCACGTAGACGACTTCTCTTAGCTGCCAACATATCGTTTGTAGCATTCAGTCCTGCCTGCTTTCGAGAGACATCTGCCTCTGTGACCGGCCGAGGCTTTGCTCCGAATGTCTGCCATGGGTTCGATACCGCTGCGAAGCCCGACAGTAGAGCCATCAATGATATACCAATGATCCCAACTCTTTCCAGACATGCCTCACTCAATCCCTTTCCAGGCTGTGAAGCCATTGTATGTATATAAGTCCCCGGGATACCTTTCCCAAGCCACCAAAACCCCGTGAGCCACCCGGCAAACAACAGAAATTGTAGCAGCCATGCCGTCCTAGGTATCTTTCCATTCTCCGTCTTTTGAAAGCTCCACCCGGATCCAGACACAATAGACTGTAGTTCGAGAAAAGGTATGAGTACAACCAGCAAAAGCAGCAGCGTTGGAACAACTGCCTTGAGCGCGAATGCCCTTGCCACAGGATTCAGCGTATTCGAGATCTCGCACAGTATCAATTCCGTCAGCACAGCAGCAAGCGCTATAGTCACCGAGAACGCAATAGCGATGACCCTCCTCCTCGCCGTCTTCTTGTCATGCTCGGCATGCTTCTGTCGCAAGCCGGAAGGCGCATCGCTGGGTAGGTAATGGTCGTTGTCGTCTTTGGCTTGCTGGAGTCCAGCTACGGCAGGGAAAAGCTTATGAAGGACAGCGAAGCTGACGACGAGGAAAGTGAGGATGAAGGGGGTGGAGGAAATGACGATTGTGGAGAGGGATGTAGAGCTCAGAGCGCGGTTTTGGCTATGGTGGCCTGGCATGCTGCAGGCGTCTTCTTCGCATTTGTCGGTGGGAAGCATGTTAGTGTTGGTGCCGGAGCAGATTCTATGGCTCGCGATCGCATTGCACTCTCTATAAGGCGAAGATGTTAACAATCTGTACGGATGAAGGCGGGTAGGGTGGCTTGGTGTGGGGATTGAAACCTGGTCGTTCCTGAACTTCGTCACTTTTGATAAGCTGCTTATCATATGGTCCCACTATTCAAGGGGTGTTGCATATTTTAGGGGCAAACATTGAAACAAAGCATTAATTATCCCAAGGCGTAGTAAAGTAGACTTTTTCTTTGTTCATATAAGTTGCTGCTATCCACAGGCTTTTGCATGTCCCAATTCCCATAGCTCTGTAGGATCTACAATATGTCTTTGTCCTGTACAACTCCAGAAAACAAACCAGCCGGATACAGCCAAGTGCAAATTTGTGGGGTATAGGTATTAACAAAGTAGACCCGGGGTATCTGCATATAACTCCCCACAATCTGTGTCCGGTAATACATGTACGCTAGCTAACGCCAAATATAGCATCCTTGACGGTCAAAAACAGCCACCGTAAAATAACAAAGGCGCCAGGATGACACGCTAGAGACCATAGTCAAATCAAGCAAAGAGCCATGGAGCCAAACACTCCCCATGAGGTAGTTCAAGCATAAACGCTAGTGGCAGTAATTGTGGTTGGGAATGAGAGAACGCTGGTATCGTGCTCGCCATCCTCATCGTCGTCGTCCATGTTCAGAAGTTGAAACCGGTTCATCACTGGTGCGTCTTTCTTCCTAGGAGCGGCTGTCTCTTGGCGGAATTGCTGAGGCCTCTCGAGGGGTGCAGCACATTCGTCGCTGTCCCACTCAATCTTGGAGCCCTTGTAGGTACTATTTATTGTCAGAATTATTGTCAAAATCTCGAAACACAGCACTTACGACCGACTCATCATGCATGTTCGAGCGAACATGGCATTGTGGACTGAGTTTGTGGAGATATAAACATTATTGTCGCTGAAAGCTACCTTGACGACAACGAGATTATGGATATGCTCGAGGTCGTCCCGAATTGCTTCCTCGGTGTGTCTTGCAGTGCGGTTTTGGATGACGAGGTTTCTCGTTGCACCAATAGCAATCTTGTTAGCAACATGACCCGGCAGGATAAATTGACGGTCGTTCCACCGAATCTCAACCTACAACGCATGAGCAAACGGCCATTTAGTAAATGCAAAAGCACATACCCTCTTGCCTCGAATATACAAGTCATGACGCTTCACATGTCGGAAAAAGTCAGAGGCCTGAGCCTCCTCCAAGAAAGAAACACTTGCTGTACGATCATGGATCCGGAGATAGATGTCTAACAGCATGCCTCCTCTTACCGCATCTACGATATCTTGGTGGGTAGTCGATTCAGCCAGGTTAGCAAGCTGCACAGTTCGCTTGGCGGACTTTTTGAATTGTTGACGTTGGGATTTTGGCTGTGATTCATTGTTGCCAATTCCTCCATCATAAAAGCAGTCTGGACCATCCGGCATATATGGAATATCATCATTTGTCTGCGAATGGCTATGGAACCCGTTGCCGTTGGTATTTCGGGGGGTATAATTCGCATTCCGTCCAAAGGTGTAGTCTTGTCCCCCATTCCCTTGTGCGCTCGAGAGGGGTTGTTGGCTTAAGAAGGCCGCACTCTCTTCGTCATGTGTTGTCGATTCATCATTTTGGGTCGCGACCGAATCATCCCGAATCAGAATCTAACGTAAAGATTAGCATTGAGAAATACAAAGCAGCTAGAAAGAGAGAAAAGGATCAAACTGACATCAAGAGTTTCCTCGGCGATACCACCTCTGTAGAGGTTGCGTTTGAGGTTGGCTGTGAATCAAATTAACCAACGTTTGTGGCTAGGTCTGCAACGCAGGCATGTATATACCATATTGACGGGAAATTGCCAACTAAAAATACTGTCAGCGAAATTCATTGATCAAGGGTTGTTGGAGGCTCTGTACAAGGCTATCATGGTTGGTCTTGGGTATTGTCACCGTTGGTACATTCAGCGGAGTCGTAAGATCAATACCAGTTGTATGCTGAATTCAAGAGAAGTCAGGATAGTGAACAAATGCTACAGCCGAAGTTGGACGTACAAATTGTGCTCTATTGTTGTGGGGTAACTATTAGCAATTGTAATACCTATTGTACTTCTGCGATCTTTGGTGCACCGCGGTCCCAACACGGCCTAAAACATATCTCTGCCGGGGTCTTACCTTCGTAGCAAAGTCTCGAAATACGCTGCATCGAGCGTCACAGTACCGGTGGCCATACTGGGCAACACAAGAATGCAGATGCAAATTTTGTATCGGGGTGTTCTTCACAGGCCCTTGAAAAAGAAGGGAAATGTCAAGATGCATGAATCCTCTTTCCATAAAAAGCGTATATGCCAAGCCTCGCTTATACTTTTAGCGCTGGATTAGCTCGTAACGCAACTTTATACAATGGAACTATGAACGCTTGGACATGCACAGACGGAGTTACCCCAAGCGCCCCCCTTTTCTGTCTAGGCTAGGTACAGATACCCTTTTGTTCTACCTCCCATTCATCCACCACAACATCATTTTCCATTCAGATAATCACGTTGAAAGCTGTGTGCAATGGTGGGAGAGAACCTGAGTCAGATGAGGCGGATCGTTAGCCATTCGTCGCATTACCCGCCAAAGAAAGCCGTGACGTTCGATGCTTCAGAGGACCAGCTGTCTGGTTGTGGACTCTATGGAATTGGAGGCAGGGCCTTTTCTTTTCACCAGTCAAGCCTTTGACGTTTGGTTATATCGCTTGGAGCCTTTACCCAAAGCTAATGGGAAGAGTCTTCGGGGAGCAAAGCAATCAGCTTACATAGTAATCACGTGATTACTCATCAACTGCTTTGATATTCTTATCATGTTTTTATACTTGACACTGTCACTTGGTGTAGAAAAGCTACAGCCTCATATCATTTGCAACCGCCTCCATTTTTCTCTTTTTTACAAGTTTTTATGTGGTTTCAAGTTATCCTAGTCGAGGGTCATCGTACAGCCGCCACTTGCCCGCCATCAAGATGACAGGCTTAACAACAATGTTGTCTTATTGTTGACGGAGACACCGTATTGATGAATAAGTTCCTTCACAGGGCAAATAAACAGGCTGAGTAGTCATTCAAGTGTAGTGCTGAGTAAGAAGTTCCCCAGCTGAACCTCTCGCCTTACTGACCAATAGCCTATCGGCCGACGCTTTTTCTTAAGCTTACAATCATCCCTGTCACAATGTTATTTGAGACGGCGAGCTTTCTTGCTCAAAATGTTATTGGGTAAATGTATTTGTAGAACTCCGCTCAATGTGTGGTGTCCTGCAGTCGAGCTCAGCTGTCTGATTATGAGGGTTCAGATTGTTCTTATATATACTGACGGTCGACTTTGCGGCTTGTAATCAGCATTATCTACCCGTTCTTTACAATCCCTCGAATATCCCACTAACAACATTTCCTTTCCTCAATAATCGCGTCGATACAAAATATAAATTACTGAGGATGTCAGGCGCATTTTTGCTCTTTGGCCCCACTGAGAATTCTTGGGCAGTGGGGAATAATGCGTGGAGAGCCTGGTACGGAATCCCCTTGAACTTAATTTTGGCTATAGAACTAACTTCTCAAAAGCCAAAAGTTACCTAGATCCTATGCTCCTCACTTTGAAGACGATACCTTTACAGGATTTACAATTCGGTGGTTCGCAGTTGCGCGAAATGGACTTCATTATTTTAGCTTACAGGGCGCCGAAGGTAAAGAAGATACTTCTTGGGAATACTCCAAAGACTAATTGGTGAGCAGGTACTCCAGTTCTTCGAAGCCCGGACCCAAATCTCGAGACCGACACGGCGATTGCAGTTAATGCTACAGGCGAGCCTGTCCAAGAAGTAGACTTTATGAGCTTTGCACCTGATGGTGGCTACTTCGTTTCGTATATCGATGGAAGGTATGTACTTCCGCGTTCAGCTTAAGCTTTGTTGTGGTATGAGATCAAGCAAATTGTGAAGTATGCTAATTGGCTGATTCTAGCGTTCGTCTCTCAACTGTAGGGAAGTTTCCAGACTCTTTCCACGAGCTTGCATCCATTTTCATCAACGCTGGTCCAGGCAGACAGATGTCCGCATTGGAGTTTGTGTTCTTCGGCGCCGATGGCTTCCTAGCTGTATCAAGTGCGGGCCAAATATTCTCAGACGGCCTATCTGACGAACTCCAGAGGATCCTGGCTGACAAGCACACCGATGGATGGGCGTTGGGTAAAGCGTCAAGTTTATGTCAGTGGGATAATACGCAATACTTTCTTGTATGGACGCGCGAAGTTCCATACTCTAATGGACAGGTCGAAACTAGCTATTCCTGGAATATCAAGCCATCGGGATGGTTGACAGATGAACTCATGTGCGAAGTCACAGAAGGAAGAACTCCTACCTCGCATATTTCAAGTCCGCCCTCGGTACATCCTGCAATATTATCTATTAGTGGCCCCAAGAAGGAATTGAAGCCTCTGATCCTTGCCCCTGATGAGTTTCTCGGCCGTCCTCTCCGATCATACGAAGGTACCGACGCCCACGAGTTGAGTTTCAAGAAAGGGGAGACCCTGATGAATGTTCGACGCGACGTTGATGCTTGGTACTCAGCTATCAACGAGAAAGGAGAGAAGGGAGTGGTTCTCAGGAGTAACATCTCCTTGTGGAACAACCCCGTCTATTTCGATGACGGCGTAGGCTACTCCTGCGACAGTTGCAAAGATCTCATAGTCGGTGTCTTCTACCATTGCGATATCTGCGGGAACGGAGATTTCGACATCTGCCAAAAGTGTTACATTGGCTGGGGAAACCAGTGCTATGATCCTGGTCATGTTTTAACTCTCAAACAACAGTTGAATGGGAGATCACTTACATGCGAAGACCCAGCCTGGACAACTGAGGAGACGGAAATCTTGCTGGAAATCCTGGACGCTGATCTATCTCCTGTTGCTGCTATGTCTAGCAAGATTCACGACGTTGTTGATGATCTTCTTGATATATCGAACCTGCACATAGGGACCCCAACACCACCCCAGATCAAGACTAGGTCAAAACCACTTTCCGAGGAGGAGTTTGCGGAATTATTGGAAGTCGTCATCACTACTGAAATCTCGACCGTGAAGTGGGATGAAGTTGTCGGTTTGGACAAAGCCAAGGAAGATATTCAAGAAACAGTAATCCTGCCTATGAAGTTGCCACACCTTTTCAGAGGCAAGCGAAAGGCGAGAAAGGGGTAAGCAACTTTCTTAATTCTCGAGATGAAGCTAATTCGATACAGAGTATTGTTGTATGGACCCCCAAAGACAGGAAAAAGCTACATAGCCGAAGCTGTCGCAGCTGATGTCGGATGCACGTTCCTGAGCATTAACTGCAAAGACATAGTCTCCAAATGGAACAACGAAGCCGAAAGGTAAGCAATCGCATCCCGCCTTAGAACTCCCACACTAACACCCCCAGAATCATCAAAACAGTTTTCGAACGCGCACGCGCCACAACCCCAACCCTCCTCTTCCTCTCCGCCCTCGACTCCATCCCCAACGGCCCCCTCAAATCAGCCCTCCTTCTCCAAATCAACGCATCACCCACCATCCTCCTCTTTGCCTCTACCACCGCACCCTGGGCACTCGACCTTACTCTCCGCAAGAGATTCCAATCGAAAGTCTACGTCCCGCTCCCCGATGAAATGACTCGTACAGCCATGTTCGGCCACGGCGTTGCAGATACGCTGTGCCAGATGGGACCAGCGGATTACGCGAGACTGGGCCGCATGAGCGAGGGATTGAGCGCGGGGGAGATCTTTGAGGTTGTCGAGGAGGTTATTATGGTTCCGGTGAAGAAGTTGAGTTCGGCTACGCATTTCCGTCAAGTAGGTTTATCCTCACTTGGTATATAGGGAAAGGGAATATTTGATTGCTAATAACATTGTGCTCTTGTAGGTCGTCACAGCAGACGGAGTCGAGAAACTCACGCCGTGCAACCCATATGAATCGGGCGCCATGCCTATGAAATGGACCAAGGTTCCCGCTGCGATGCTCTTGGAGCCCGAGTTGGGGGCTGCTGATTTCTTTGCGTTGGTTAATGGCGTGAAGCCTGCTGCTGCAGGTGTGGATGTAAGCAGGTATGAGAAATGGGGTCCTGAGTTTGGGCTTGAGTGAGTAGTTGTTTAGGAAAAGGAGCGATGATTGTGATGGGCAAGTAAGATAGCTTTGAGAACAGCTTTGAGTGGAGTTCATAGGTTGAATGGGATAACTTTCTTAGGGAACCACTTGCACTTGCACATAGGTAGTAGCAGATATCGGATGTTTTGAATGCATATGCTGGATAGACTTGATTTACATATGAATTGTACCGAATTTAATGATGCTGTCAGCGCCATGGACTGTGCGTGTTCCGATACTGATGCAACTTGCGACCAGACCACCCCTTCCAGCTCAGCAAAGATGTTCTAGATTTCGCTCATGAATCGATTTCGGAAAGCAAACAGATAAATATACAAAAACGTGTACAGTATATCGCAGGTCTAGTTTTTCCATTAGAATCTTTCTGATATAATATACTTACGGCATGCGTTTAGTACACAGTCTACTTACGAGATCTGATCAACAGCCGCGCGCATCAGTAGACAGCCACATGACTGATGGCACAATCTACAACTTCTCTGTTGCCTTTCTCTCCCCATAAAACCTGACATCAAATTTCTCATTCTCTCTTGCCATGCGTATCCGAGCTTCCGCTATCACATCGGCTTCGCTGTTTGAATTCTGGCGATGGAAAGAAGACGCGGGGGTTTCACTTTGTTCGAAACCCGCGATTCTTTGCTTGGATTCGGTGGTTTTGGTTGCTTTCTTTTGGTGGTTGGAATTTCTGTTGTCTGGGCTTGTGGTTAGCTGGGGAATGATAGGTAAGGTCGTATCGGATGGAGAACGGAAGATGAGGGAGAAGGGGGGAGTTACTGGGCATTTTGGTCACGTGGTAGATGGGCTTGTATGGGTGGGGATGTTAACGTTGTTATAGATGATAGTGTGAAGGGTTGGTTGGAGTGGAATATGGGCTGAGGGTAATAGGATTGGGTTCAATTGCATTTTGAGATGTTTAGGGGTCTTTATAATATGGGATATGGAGAAGGTCTAGTTGTGGTAGATATGGAAGTGCAAGATATGGAAGTGCAAGATATGGAAGTGCAAGATATGGAAGTGCAAGATATGGAAGTGCAAGATGAAAGCGCATAATGAAAGTGCAAGATATGGAAGTGCAAGATATGGAAGTGCAAGATGAAAGCGCATAATGAAAGTGCAAGATAGAAGTGCACGATGAAAATGCAAGTGCAGGGATGGAAGACTCTATCCTGCATAGAAAGAGACGTGGATATTAGGTGAAGCAAAGGAGGCGAGAAAGACGCGGCGAAACGGGGAATAGGGGCACATGCCCGCAAAAAGATAAAGATGATCAAAAGGTTAAAAGGCAAGACTTAGAGAGAAGTAAAGCAAGGTTGTATTGTGCGGCTGAGGGAAGGAGAAAGTCATGCAGCATCCCGAATCCCAAGATCTCATGGTGAGCCGCGAAGCGGGTAATACTCAGGTTGGCGAGTAAGATCTGTCACCTGCAAGTCTATGCGTAGAAGGGAGGAGAAGTGTGCAACAGAAGACTTGGGGGGGGGGGACGGCAATGAATCATTTCATTGCCGGGGAGGGAGAATCATGCCCCTGTGCCGTCCTGGTAGTTGGTGACCTGACCTTCGTTACCCCTGAAGTCGCCGTATCAACGACAAGGACTAGATCTATCAAGTGCACATAATGAGAGCGTTTTAATTGGCTCCTCACCCCTTGCACCAACACGACGGCTGGGACATAAGATAAATGTCAGTCAGCCTTGCTGGAAAAAGCCTTGACAACGCACGAGTTGCGTTTCGAATTTCCGCCATGCAACTTTGCCTTGAAGGATTGTCCTTTTGCGCCCATCGAAAGCCCCGATGTATCCTTGTCTCTGAACTATGTAGGATACTCCAATCACAATGCTACTACTTCATACACCCTCTCAAGTGGTGCCTCGAAACCCTTCTTTTTAATGACTTTCTCTCAGCGAAACTTTCAATTCTTCCCACCCTCCTACTAGAGTTAAACTCTACCAGATGCGGTGCAGGACATGGTCATAGCATTGTAACAAGCTCAGTACGCCTGTAGTGTGGTGGTGCATCGTGGGTTCTTTCTTTTTGTCCCTCGCGGAATAGGAAGGCGAGGCTCTGGCCATGAATACAATCCAGCAACCTCACCCAGAGTCATTATCTGGAGACATCATTTCAGAGTCGACCTCCACGACCTTTGCCGCATGTGTCTCCGACAATGCTACCAATTACGACAGTCATACAATACCATCATCCGCTACGAGAATTACCGGTACTATCCTAATCACGGCTGTCGACGGTGATGCTCCAAACAGACCCCTTCCTCCGCTTCCCACACAATCCACCAAGGGCAAAGGAAGAAAGAAAGGCGGAAAGAGAGGGCCCCTTCCGGTTCAATGAACCCCATCAAAAGAACGCCAATTTGTACGGTTGCAGCAGATGACTACCGTCAATATCAACGATATACCAGTCGTTATGCGTGATGATAAACTCAGATTTGAGTAAGTTTAAGCTCGTTTGCTTACCAGCTAAGGCTATGTGAAAGTTAATACTTGTGTCATATTATTAGGAAACGCCATGCCCAAGACAAACTCAGCAATTATCTCGGGGATCGGCCGAACATCTTTCGGCCAACAGATGAGAATGAAGCCCAAGAAAGAATTAAACAATCCTTCAATCTGAAGATAAATCTCAAAGAAAACAAACAATCTATTAATAATCTCGAGCCACTTGCGCCGATCACTGAGATCAATCGACCTCTTGAGCATCGCACTATGGAATCTCGTCAAATCTCAGAATATAGCAGCGCCTACTTAGACTTGGGGATGCCTCAGCCATCGACACATGATTACGAGGAAGAATTACGAAAATTTGCTTTGAATAAAGCTGGCTCTTCCACGAAAGCCCCACCAGATTATGCGCCTGAACCAGCCATTCGCATTCAGCGCTCAAGCTTTGCAAGTTTCGAAAGTCTAGAGCGCCGCATGGCTTCTAGAGCTACAAAGGATGATCAACAATTGACGAGTTATTCATCCGCGGCTCTTCGCACTATGCTCTTTGTCAAGAGAAAACTTTCAATTGGATCGATTGCTAGTAATTGTTCAAAGACAACAGCCTCTTCTTCCAGCTCTCAACGAATCTCATGGTCGTCACTCCAGGGCGTTAATGCTTCAAAGTCTACAAGCCTCCAGCGTTCAAAATGGCCCCTCAGACTGAAACGTTCGCAGAAGCTACTACGCAATGACCCCCTTTGGCATAGCATCGCCACCCAAGTCACGGAAGAAGAGGCTGATGATCAAATGGAATTCGTTACCCAGTGGGAGAATGGGAATGAGCCCACAATTGAGTCCATAGTGCCAACACTAGCTGACAACTTGACTGTCGACCGCCTGCGAAAAGAAAAGCGCTATTTCCAAGAAGCACTTCGAGATCTTAATCGCGGTCTCGAATCATCTGACGAGACTTCAAACCTAGCCCCCTTGATACCAGAGGTTCAGATCTTGACCGATAATGAACGCCTATCCATATCTTCTGAAAATGGTATGGCGTCCTTTTTGGTCAGTCTTGGCTTGATTCCTCCAGAACCAGAGTTCGAAATATTGAGTTCCGACCCCGAGCAAGTATCAGTATTCGCTCCAACAAAGGCTAGTAATTGCTGCCGCAATTTACGTCGGGGAGATCCGAGGGCCTCGACATGCCAGGTTTGTCAACTGTCAGAGCCTGATTCACACCGTATTGTTCGTCTACCAGTGAGAGCTTGGCAAGACGGCGACGATACACCTCTCTCACAGAAACAGGCAGCATCGAAATTGACCGATGCGACTCTAAACCAGGTCGATATGTTCCACGACACACTTCTCCATACCGCAGCACGTCACGGAGCAGGGAGTGTAATTATGATGTGGCTTATTCATAAAGGCGTCAACGTGCACGCTCTGAATGCTGCGGGCCAGACTTTTATGCATGTTTTGAACCCGGTGGCGTTTAATGGACACACTCAAGACATATACCATGGAGGAGCGGAAGATTTCCACGAGCTTTTCTTTGCTCTCCAGATTCAAAGTTTCAATTTCCTTCACGTCGATGACTACGGCCAAACATTATGGCATGTCTTGACCCAGTATTGAATGCACTCGGATACTATCGCTGCAGCTTTTGACTGCATAGATCTGACTGCTATGTGCAAACCGCCCGAAAGAGACTTTCGTGGCCGCACAGTTGACTTGCAGCTACAGGCTCAGGCTACGAAGCAGGATCAGCACATTGTTGATGTTGATCGGCATGTAAAAATAACAGAGTTAATTCATCTCAAACCTTCCGGGGATTGGTACAAGGCGCCAGAGAATCATCAGATGGTCTCCGAGAAGAGCGTTCTTTGCACCCACCACCAATTACGTACCATAGTCAACCATTGCTTAAATGGCCATCCCGACGAGGAATATTTGGGAGGAAATGGATTGCACTGTCTAGCAGAGTCATGCCTAGCATACAATTGCGACAATAGTGTGTCCAACAGGTTGAAGCGCAAGTACCAACAGCAAGACAGCATCACACAGAACAAGTACATTTTGGACACCGTCAAGGGCCTCTGTGCCGCAGGAGTCGACGTGAACAGTTATGACCTCACTGGCCACACGCCCCTCATGGCTTTTCTCAAATATCTTGTTCCATCTCCAACTGACCGCAGCACTACTACTGAAGTGCTTCAACTTCTAATCTCAAACGGCGCCAACGTCCACCGACGTAACCGTAGAGGTGAGACAGCACTACACATAGCCGTGCGACTAGGCAAAACTGCAGCATTCGAAGTGTTATTGGCAAACCACGCCAACGTAAACGCGCGAACCAGCTGCGGCAAGAGCGTGCTGGATGTTGCAACCAAGGCTAGCATTAAAGGTGCACAGAAGGATACGGGACTGTATGCGAGGATAGTGGCTTGTATAAATATTGCTGCGAGATATGGGGCGGATATTAATCCAGATGCGAAGACTGAATGGGATGAGCAGATTAAATGTTATGCGAAGGGATCTTTGGCACTTGGGCTGTCGCGTAGAAAGACGTGAGGCCGTGAGATCTGGGTAGAGATCTGTAGGCAGGTATCCCTTCTCACGGTGCACAGAAAAAGCGGGCAGCAACGTATGCCAAGTCATCTGCCAGGCGGAGTGGTACATTGAGACTTGATGAAAATGAGAAGCACTCTACCTCTATATATTCCTCCTACGGTGCTACCCTTCCTGCCAGGACCATGAAGATAGAATGAAATCTCCAGTCTTTGAGGCCTTGCTGCTGCGGTATTCTCACCACCGCTACGATGACATGCATTTGTTCGCGGAGACTGATTTTCGCTGGTCCTACTAAGAACGTCAAGCTCGAGGCGATGGCCAATGGATATTTCGTATCCTCTTATCGTGCGACGGTGACCCTTAGAGATGGAGAGATGGATGGATGGATGGACGCAGAGATGTAATTATCCTGATAGCCTACCTGTCTGCGGCCTGCCAAAAGCTGCTTGATCTGCGATGTCCTCGTATGAAAGACCGGTAATTGGCAACGCCACAAGCGAGTAGAGAAGTATTTGTATTTACTTTAAAGTATATTATCCCTTGCTGACCTCTCTGAAGCTTTTCATTGGAGCAAAAGCATAGCTTTTAAAGAGTTTTGCTCCGATAGGATGCTTAAAGGAGGCGCGAATGAAGGTGCTAGGGAGTCCCTTTGGGCTTGGCGATCGGCACTTGAAGATCCACTCCACTATCTTCGCACTTGTACCTGAGCCGAAAGTTCCATGACTGACAGCGGCACATCAGATGAATCTGTACATCGCACTTGGCCATTATTCAGAATATTTCAATCTCACTATGAATGTCTAGGCCGCCGAATTCTATCGTATGCGATATAAATGCTCAGACTCTACAGAATTATGAACACAGGGCGGATACGACGTGATAGCAGATTATAGGTTACCCCCAAATGTGGTCTAGCGGCTAGTAAAGGGGTAGGGCAGGGCAGGCGCCGTCCAACGGTTGAATGCCGGACCCCCACCGAAAGCCTAGATGAACTTCGCCTTCGCCCTCGCCCTACAGTAGGCTCGGACACCTGTACTTCGATATATTCCGTACCTGCGAGCTTCCTTCTCGATTTGGCAAACAGACCAAGCTCTGATCTGATCTTTCAACGATAAGACAATTACTAATTAATCACCCCCAATTCCTCCGCAAAAGAGGCAAGTGCTTCTGCCAAGAAGAGCAAATGCCCGGGCTGGTGTCCTTTTTCGCGCGTCATTCTCTCATTCCAGGGGAGATGTCTCGTACCTTACTTCGACCCCACTGGCTTCCAAAAGCGATGGATAAAGAAGATAGTTTCTTGCTCTTCCCAATTTAAATGCTCCATGGAAAGGGTGGACTGTGCCTTGGCACTACACTGAAGAGTAAAGACCTCGAGTGCCAAAATTGGGTGAAACTACCTCAGATCTGGTAGTACATCAATGATCATCTGCTCTTTGCATTTCGACATTCCTTCTTATCAGAGGAGTAGCTCCCTAGATTAGCTTCTTAGGTTGCGCCTTCCTTTGTATATATCAACTTCTCTCCCCCAAAGGTTTCCCCGATCCACGGAAAGCCCTTACTCTCCTTTAGATATCTGACATCCAATATGTATCTCTCCAAGGCTTTGGGAGTATTTGTTTTAGGTACGCTTTTCCCACTCTGTCGTCCCTTGCATTGCTAACATACATCTAGCTTCTTCTACGCTGGCACAACTGCAGTCATTTTGCTCGGTGGACAATGTCTGCTATGCCGTCAATGTGCCAGAGGCTAGTGCTTCCAGTGGAAGTGGGGATCTCTTCTTCCAGATTAGTGGACCGTCGAATATGTCATGGATTGGTCTCGGTCAAGGAACTTCAATGACGGGAGCAAACATCTTCATGATCTACGCAAATGCAGCTGGAACAAATGTTACACTATCACCACGGAACGGTATTGGGGAGAAGCCACCAACTACAGACAGCACCGCCTCTGTTACTCTACTTGACGGATCTGGCATCTCCAATGGCACCATGACGGCAAATGTCAAGTGTTAGTTTATCAAAGTCAATGTTCGTCCTGACCAGACTAACAAGTTTATCTAGGCTCTAATTGCAACAGCTGGTCTGCCGGATCTATGAGCTATACTGACGTCTCTTCAAACGTAAGGATAACTGGCTCTTTGATTTTACCCTACCCCCTGCTATCATGTTTCGTCTCATGTACTCCAACCACTCCTTATATATTTCCTAAAAAGGGAACTTGCTCTTCTCCTGCTCTTGATACGCTTCCGAAGAAGAAATAACTAACTCCCCCGTGATCTAGTGGATCTGGGCATACAAGAACGGACAGCCAATTGCCTCTGACAGTGCCACCGCTGCAGTCACTTTCCATAGCAAGTTTGGTAAACAACAATTCGATCTCACACAAGCTGCCGGAGGAAACAGCGCGAACCCTTTCACCGCAACTACCGCCGCAACAACTTCTGGGGGAATACATTCTGGCCCACCCATGGGCTCAGGTGGACCTCCAAAGTACTTCAATGCCGTTCTGATCGCACATGCAACCCTTTTGCCCATCGCCTTCGTCCTCCTCATGCCTATGGGTGCCATGGCCATACGTCTCCTCAGCTTCAAAGGTCTCCTCTGGGCGCATGCAGGCTGTATGATACTCGCCTACTCAATTTGTATAGCGGGTATGGGTATGGGTATCTGGATAGCCCTCACTGTGAACAAGCTCAATACATATCACGCCATCATTGGACTTTTTGTAATTTCTGCTTTGACCCTTCAACCCGTCACCGGTCTCGTCCATCACCTTCTGTACAAGAAGACGGGTGGAAAAAATGCTGCGACATACCCGCATGTTTGGTGGGGTCGCGCTATCGTGACTCTCGGAATTATCAATGGAGGTTTCGGTCTCCAGCTGGCTAGAAAATATGCCCCGCTGGCCAATGGAAGCCGAAAGGGAGAGATTGCCTATGGTGTCGTGGCAGGTCCGATGTGGATCCTTTGGATGTCTGTTATTGTATTCTCGTCCTTTAAGAGCAGAGAAAAGCAGCAAGGTGAAGCTGTCGTAGTACGCCCAGGCAGCGGAGAGAAGATCATGACTGGACATTCTGAATAAGAAACAGCCACTGCTTATGGGTTCAAGGCTCTGAGATTCCTTATGTTAGGGATGCAAAATATCCCCGAAAATATTATTACTTTACTTCTTGCAGTATCGGCGTTGAAGAAAATAAGGATCGGTGATGGGACATATCACAAACGATCATACCGCTCATTAAAAAACCGTACTATTTCTTTTAACAATGGAAACCCATTTAATGATATATCACTTCTAATAATCTCTTCTATATTCTTCAAAAGTAAAATTGTTGGTGAATAAAAATACATTTCACGTGACACGCCAAAATCGCCGCACAATGTTGGAATTTTCCAATCTTTACCCCACCAATTTTCTCACGACAGCACCGAACAACAACACCATGAGTAACTTAAACGGCGGTGCTCCGCCACGAGCAGTTGATGATGATTCTGATATCGAGGAGGAGGCTTTGGCCGCCGACTACAGAGAGCAGGTTCAATACGAGGGCATGGATGACATGGAGGGAGGCAGCTCAATGAGCATGGAGGGAGGCAGCTCAATGAGCATGGCACAACAGACCGACGACATCCAGTCCAGGCTTCTTGGTGCTGCGCAACCTTTGGACTTCTCAGCGCCTCTCGAGACCAAATTTGCGAGTTACGACAACTACTGTAGCTTGTTCCACTTCATCTTGAACTCTGATGGACCTGTGGACCTGGAACCTCCTTCGGTGCGTGTTCACACATCTGTCGCGTCTGCCAATACTGACTGATAGAACAGTACTTCTGGGCCTGGGATGTCATTGATGAATTCATCTATCAATTCAATTCCTTCTGCTCGTACCGAAATCGCGTCGCGCGCCAAGGCAACAATGAAGAAGAGATTACGATACTCCGCGAAGCACCAAACACATGGGGCTGCTACAGCGTTCTGAACGTCCTATACTCCCTTATTCAACGATCGCAAATCAACGAACAACTGGCAGCTATGAAGCGTAACGAGGAGCCGATGGCAGTGGCAGGAGATTACGGATCGAAGCCGCTATACCGAATGCTGGGATACTTCTCTATCATCGGTCTTTTGAGAGTACACTGCTTGTTGGGAGATTTCAGTCTTGCACTGAAGACTCTCGATGACATTGAGCTCAACAAGAAAGCCATGTTCGCCCGTGTTCTGGCTGCACACTTCGCAACCTACTACTACGTAGGCTTCTCCTACATGATGATGCGCCGATACGCAGATGCTATCCGCATGTTCAGTCACATCCTTATCTACGTCTCGCGCACCAAGAACTCGCAGAAGAACGCGCAGTACGATTCGATCACCAAGAAGAACGACCAGATGTACGCTCTTATCGCAATCTGCGTGGCTTTCCACCCTACCAGACTTGACGATGTCATCCACACCGCTCTCCGCGAGAAGTATGGTGATCAGCTGTTGAAGCTTCAGCGTGGTGGCCCGGAATCTCTTCCTATCTTTGAGGAGCTGTTCCGATCTGCTTGCCCCAAGTTCATCTCACCCACCCCTCCCGACTTTGATAACCCAGAGCTCAACGTTGATCCCTTGGAGCACCACCTAGCCATCTTCATGGATGAGGTCAAGACCAATATGTGGAGCCCAACGGTCAAGTCATACCTGAGACTTTACACTACGATGGACTTGAAGAAGTTGGCTGGTTTCCTTGAAGTCGAGCCGGAGAAGTTGAGAGGATGGTTGTTGGTGAACAAGCAGAGAAGCAGACAGATTAGATGGAGTGATAATGGACTTTTGGACGGTGAGATTGTAGGCTCAGGTGATCTGGATTATGCCATGCAAGGGGTATGTCGCGCAACACGTATATCCATGATTATGCTAACCCTTCTTCAGGACTTGATTCACATTTCAGAAGCCAAGGTTGGCCGTAAATTGGTGGATTGGTATCTTAGAAATCTTGCGAGAACATACTAAGATGTGGATGTTGAGAGCTGACTCGATTTCGCTTTGGGGCTATTGCATGGGATGGCGTATGGGCAGGAATGGATGAAAAGCGTCTCAAGGCTTATGTGTCACGATGACAGATAGATGGCTATTAGACTGAGTGCTTTGAAAATACAGAGAATCACAAAGCAAGTAAATTCAACAATGCATTAATTGAATGCAGTTTTGTGAGCTTGTCGCCTTGTTAGTGTATTAGTGAGCCTGTAGTCAAGGCTCAGCCGCGTGCTTACGTCCTCACAAACATTTTTCACACCGACATTCGCTCTCTGTATCAGCCCGTAGGACCTCCGGATCTTATAAATTGTCGGGAATATTAATCTATCAAGACTGATGGGCTATTCCATACGCAGGCTCTAAACACCACAGTGTAACGATACACGAGATACGGTCTACAGCGCAAACATCTTGGCACCTGAAAAGAGCTCCACCAGCAAGCACCAGGCCCAAAACCGCCCCAGAGACCATCCCTGCCCCAGCCTTCCCTACCCAACCTCGAAATCTACTCGTATAGCAACAATAACAACAGCAACAGCAACAGTCCATGCATACCATTCAGGTCCCAAACCCAGCAGTCCTCGCAGACTACGCCCTCGTTCCAGATCTGAGCTTGTGGAGAGGCATGATATAAAGATGGCTGCGCTTTCGAATTCCATTCCCCATCCCACCTCTCCGCGCCTTGCCGAATCGTCGCCCTCCGTCTCCCCTTTGACTCTCCCTCGCGGAGACAGCTTTCCCAATCTCCATTCTCAGCGTCTTGACCGCATTGTCGAGCACGAGGTGGCAGACCATGGCCGCACTCAGTTTCGTGATCGAACTGCTTCTCTCACCAGCATCTCCTTCAAGGGCCCCTTCCCAACTGAGTCGTCCAAAGCCAAGGGCAAATCTCGTTCTTCGAGCCTGAGAGGCGCATCCCCGCCGCCGCCGTCGTAAGTCTTGACTTCTTTCTCCATGTAGTTTGAAGGACGGATCCCGTGCAAAGGGAAGCGCAACAGCTGTAAGGTTATTCGACAAGGCGGATCTGCAAACTTTCCTTCTTCCCACGCACACTCCTCAGCCTTGGGATTCGCTTGGGGTGACGCGGGAGAGGCTTGTGACCAACATCCAACCTTACCCCACCTTTTCGGGCCTCCTTTTTCAATCCCGCCAGTGTGTTGTCTTGCAATTCTCTTCATCTATTTTTAGATGAATATATATCTTCTCTTCCTGGAAAATGGTGCTGACAGAAGTTCAACCTGACAGCAGGTTCCAGCATCATGTATCCTTCGACAACTTCGCGGCCGCAGAACCGACAGTAAACAACACCATTTCGTTTACTCTAAATGTCAAGCATACGGGATATCAATTCAAGAGACGCTCGCGCACGTTCATGGTCGGCATAGATGAGAATGATTACTCGAATATTGCGTTACAATGGATGCTGGAAGAATTGGTGGACGATGGGGATGAGATTGTTTGTCTCAGAGTTGTGGATAAAGGCTCAAAGATCATCAGCAATAGCAATTTGGAGGTGAAGAGATACCAGGAAGAGGCAAAGGAAATGATGAACCGGATTCAGTCGAAGAATGACGATAATAGAGCCATTAGCATTGTTCTGGAATTTGCATTTGGGAAGCTATCTTCTACGTTCTTGCAAATGGTAACGTCACAAAATGGTAGTACCAAGCATGTGCTGACTTGTACTACAGATCCAAATCTATGAACCGGCTATGCTGATTGTTGGAACTCGAGGTCGAAGCTTGGGAGGAGTACAAGGACTAGTCAGCCAGCGAAATTCCTTCTCGAAATGGTGTCTACAATACTCGCCAATTCCAGTTGTAGTAGTACGACCTACCGAGAAGAGAATCAAGAAGAAAAACAAGCGAGGGGCAGATCCAACACGGCAAGACTATGCTCGAATCTTGAGGGAAAGCGGGATCGAGGAGCACGAGACAAACGTCGGTGCGAACCATATTGATTTCGAAACCTCAAACAGCCCAGATGGAGAAGCCCATGCAGTAGCAGCAGCTCTCGGCTTACCCGCCGCTTTTGACCCTACACTGAAGCCGATAAACCTCCCCGGCAGCCATACCTTGAAGAAAGTCGACTCGGGAAACAGCGAAGTAACGAGTATTTCCAAAAGCAGCATTTCTCCCGACTCTCGCCCCAACAGCCCATCCATTGTCATGAAACGCGCAAAATCCCAGCTCGACAGTCCCGGCGCATCAGGCGACGAATCTAGCGATGATGACGAAGAGGGGGAATTCGAAGTCACACCTGGTCTTGCACTGTTAGATCAAGACGAAGGTCCGCGTCCGGAAATCCAGAAGAAGATGAAGCTGCATGAGATGGAGGTCGGTGAGGCGCAGGCTCTGCAGGGTAGGAAGAGTAGTATAGGGAGTGTGGATAGTTTAGCTTCGGGGAGGGGGCGCGTGCCTGATATCGAGGATGAGGATGAGGGTTAGGTGCCTCTGTATGAATCCTGGATTGGGGAACGGGAGGTATTGACACTGTCTGGTATTGAGACAAGAGTCGCTTCTCTCCATATCAGTTGGGCTGGATCTACACATGGTAAAGGTCGGGAAAGGTCGGGGTGAAATGGAATGGCATGAAATTAGATGAGATGAATTGTTTGCTGGAATTTTCCATGAGCGTGGCATGGCGTTGCGTGGCGTTTCAAGGCTAGGCTGTGTACTAAGCATATCTTTTTTTTTTTTTTTTGGCTTGGGATGGATGGATTCTGTTAGGCTAGCTATAGACTGGGATTTGAGCTTACGGAGTAGTTAGCTTTCTCCTGCGTATAACGGCATAGTATGTATGGAATAAAAACCCCGATTAATGACCCCCATTGTAACATTGTAAGCACTCGCTCGCTTGATTACAGTATAGTATACGAGATAAGAGGGAAAGAAAGTCGGCAGTCAAGTGATGACAGTTACTATACCAGATTTTAGGTAGCTAAGGGTATGTATGAGGTAAGGTATAGCAGATGTATTTTGTTTATGACGTGGTATGGTATTAGGACTCAGAGTAACATTATTATGTACTTACCTACTTATACTACGGAAACTTACTTACTCCGTATAGACTATGTAATGTATGTATGTATGTATGTATGTACCTCTGCGCAGTGGGTATGTATCCGAACCGCATTTAGGGCATGGAAATGGAAATGGAAATGGAAAGGCATGTGGTTATTAGTTGAATATGTGGTGTTACTGACTATAACCATACTTCATTTCCAAGGCAAGAGGACTCGTGCTATACGTTTACTGCGATGTTTAAGTTAGGGTCTTGGGTGGGGAAAGAAAGGGGTACGGAGTAAGTATACTCGCTAAGCGAGGCCTCGCAGCAACATACCTGCCAACGAACAATGGTGCATGAGTTGGAATAAGCAGAGAACTGGCACATACGACCATAGACTGAGGAGAATTGGGCATCCCGTCCGCTCTGCCATACACAAGCCTCAGATCGGCAGATTAGTAGTTGGGTGGGTGACCACCAGCGAATACCTGCTGTTGTATGTATAGATTTATATTTTTGTCATTTTCTTTTGTTAGCGGGTGGGAGGCGCATATTGTTTTGTGTGTGGAGTGAGAGAGAGAGAGAGAGGGAGTGAAAAGTGTTGAAAGGGTGATAGGATAAACATCTGGATTGAGTGAGACATTTTGGGAAGAGATGGTGTTTTGTGGCTGTATAGTATGTTGGTTGGTCAGTCGGCGATTGAATCTTGGGAAGTTATATGCCTTGCTACGCAAACCACAGACATGATGTATATCTACTCCTGTAGAGTAGCATGGAAATCAACGCAGATCTCCTAACCCTCTTCTCCAGGATTAGTTTTGCTCGTTTGACTCCTATGGTGTTTTACGGCCTCCCCCATAGTACGATATCTGCTAGACATAAAGAGCAGCGCTTATTGATATCGACTTCTTAATGTTCCACGCCCCCCGACACTTTATAAATCGATGCTGCTTTTCCTGTGCACCGCGCAGCTTCTTTTTGTGGAGACAGCCGTAAAAATCATACTGTAGGAGTTAATCTATTCTACCACCCATAACTTTGCAACGCATTATCATAACGAATACACTCCCTCGACCCCTCGCCATATCTATCTCTCGCCAACCTCACAACCTCTCGCATGACCTCCTTAGCGCGCATCTTGTTATGCCTCTTATCCTGTTTCTTCAAGGCGAGAAAATAATAATACCCCGTTTCGAGATAGTTCTCCATCCCACCACCCCACTCATCCCTTCCCCTGTCCCACAGCTGGCCCAGCTCTTGTATCGCACCGCTATAGTTCCGCATCGCGTACCGGCATTTCCCATACTTGAATGAGTAGAACAGCGCGTCTTCTGGGGGGAGGATTCCCTGGCCGTAGGATAGCAGTTCCCGATAGACGGTCGAGGCACTTTCGTATTTCTCCCTCACCTTTTGCTCCTCCAGAATCGCAGCCAGTTGACCCCCATGGGAAAGCAGAATGAGTCGCTCGTTCGCTTCTAGATGTTGAGCTTGATCATCAGTGGCTAGTTTTTCCTTGGAGTGCGTCCACACCTCTGTGAATACTTCAATGGTGGTGTAAGCCGGCTCCACAATCTTCCCATAATCGCAACCGTTCTGCAGAGTAACCAGGTCGAATATCCTGAGTTTCTTCCGCCCTTCCCACGACTTCTTGAGGAATATCTCGGCGGTGCGTCGCTCGTTCCCGGCAGCGAGAACGTTGCCCAGCGCGTGATATGCCGTCATGGCCTCGGCGTTGGTTTTCGAGTCATATTCTCTGTACTTGACAATAGCCCGACCCATGCGCTCGGCTGCTTTCCAATCCTCCATTTGCACATAGCAGTGGAACAGGCGATCTGTGATTTCAAAGACCTCCTTGCTCTTTATACCATACCGGGCAATGCGGGATAACCGAACTGCTTCGAAAACCGACACAGCTTCTGCGTATTTCTGGACTGTGATAAGGTGGAGGCCGTACTGATGACCAAGGGTTAACAGTTCAGCTGATGGCGCGGTTGGATTTCTCCCTTCCCACATTTCTCTGAGAATATCTTCTACTTTTTCCAGGTCACACTTGGACCCTCTAGCCTCCTCAGCCTCGATGGCTCTCTGTGCAAAATTCAGCATGAGTGATGAGCCCAGTCCCAATTTTGTCTTCCCCTCTTGATACATCTGATAGAACTTATGAGCTGCCGGTTCAACCTTACCCTCCTCCACGAATATCTCGCCGAGCTTGAATCCGTTTTCCAGCGCTCTAATTGGCGCCGAGTCGATGAACTCGGCGTAAATCCTCCTGTGCTCTGCTTTGGCGATTTCAAACCTTTTAAGCAGTCGAAGTAACAGACAGTACTGGTCGTGACTCCAGCGCGTCTCCACCACTAACTTTAGCTCTTCTCGTCTCTTATACGTTGCCTCGGCTATTTCCAAAACTTCCTCATACCTAGCCGGGTTGCTAAGCTCGAGGACCATCTTGACGTAGTCGTGTCTGTAAGCAAGGTACTTTTTCTCACAAGCAAGAGCCTCGGTCTCGTTTCCCTGTGCCACAAAACTCTCCATGCCGCCCTTCTCAAGCTTACCGAGCTCGGCATATATCTTTGCAGCTTTCTCCCATTTCTTCTCCTTTTTCAACTTAAGAACAAGCTCTTTCCTGAGAGACTTGCCTTCTTCTGTAACAGTGGCGAGGCTTTGCCGGCATTGCTCTAGGTCATCTGCTGTACCGATTGGGACCTTGCACGTCTCGCATACAGCGACGTCCGGCTCCACGGCCACGGGAATGACGGCCTGCTGCGGAGGCTCTTCATTAGCGTTAGAATCGGCATTATTGGCAGCTTCAGTAAGAAGCCGGTCTGCTTCGGCTCTCCTTTGCGACTCTTCCTCTTGAGAAATCTGCCTCAAGACTGTCTTATAGTCATCTGCGAGTTTATACGCAGCGCCCGAGTCATCCTCCACAGAAATGCTTCCTTGGATACTCCATACAATGCTGCTCGACTCGTCAGCTGGAAGTCAGGCCGTGGGTAAGGAGTAAGTCAAACCTGACAAGCAGATTCTGATGATCTGCTAAAGGACATTCCCTGAGCAGATTCCTCAGCCATCCCAGTCTAGTTCGTAGATCGATAATGATGGCCTGAACATGGTATTCGCAAAGCAGGCATGATGTCCTTTCAGCTTCTGGTGGTATCGCTTTTTTGAAATGTGCACAATTCCGCATGCCGTGTGCCTCTTTCGTCAGCTGAGCGATCCTTTCTGCTTCGTGGGGAAATTGATCTGTAGTTGTTTGTGGTATGAACCGTGGCCATTTAATCTGGATATTCTCAATTTCTCGATAGTACGTATCAAGCTCCACAACGGCAAACCATAACCTCATTGTTTGATTTGCTTCCTTGTCGGCCGTGAGCCCCAGCCCAAAAAGAACCGTTCCAAGTTCCGAGAGGCGCTCTCGCACAAGTGCCATAGTGCGTACGTAAATGTTCAAATAATGATGCTAAGTGCGTCGATATAGTGGGTAGCGTAAGTAGCTACACATTTAAGGTTGAGGGTAAGGTAAGATTTCCAGAGTCTTTTTTGGACGTGGGGCAACGCGTCATTTTGTGTCATGGGCATTGGGCGACCAGTAAGGCATTTTGGGACTGATTGTTGCCCAAAGTACTAAAATGAGGCTGGTTGGGGAATATAATTGGTGGACTGGTTCGCGATTCTGCATGCGTTGTGCATGCATGAGGGTCGCTTGACCCCATGTATTGGGTGCCACATATTGATACTGCGCATATACTTTCACTTGAGAGAGAGAAGCCTAGTATGAGGCTGAGATAGACTACACTCCCAAATGTGGGTTTTCTGGCGGCTCTGTTTACGTATATATAAACAAAATATCTCCAACTCACCATCACGTGCTAGACCAGCCCCTTCCCCCTCGCTTAGTACCTCTTTATCTCTAACGACAACGTATCTACATAGGTATACAATATTAGAAGCTTGCTTTATCAGATTTAGACATTTTGATACAAAGATAGTATAACGCCATTGATTTTATTAGATGAAGTTTATTGAAAGTGAATGCCAGTATGAAAACTTGATAAGTAATATACATGTCCCTAGAGCAGGTCCTACTTGCACTTATCAAATGCAAGGAGATTAGAAGATCTGGTCTCTTGGAATCATTTGTTTAGTAGGGAATTTTGGCATTATACTTCCCTTGATAAATCCTAATCAGGTTGGTGGGTTGGCGGTGATGGTTAAGGCGGTGATGGTTGACAATTCGGCACACAACAATATCAAAACAAAACTCTCGCGACCTTTCTTTTGAAAACACCAGGCTCAAACACATCACTACGAGCACCACAAGTCCACGCCATGTCAGGACTACGTCGCAACGCTCGCAATTTTGAGCCTCGGGGACCTTCCCGCGACTTTGAAGGACCCCCCGAAAATCCTCAAAATAATCGCCGCCCTAGAGATGAAATTCGAGAGGGATACGGTGAAAATTCAAACCAATACTGGGGTAATGATAGTGGGTATACCGACTATCTAAATTACTCCAATCCATACGATCCCGATCGCCTGGAGCGTCTCGAACGAGAGCTCGAGAGAGAGAGATCCCTTCGCAGAATGAGAGAAGAGGAGGATATGAGATCCGAAATCCGAAGAACCGACCAGTTGGAAGCCCTCGTTCCTTTCACACGAGCCGGCACAGCTCACGGGTTTACCGCCCTCCTCCTCCTCCTCCTCCTCCTCCTCCTTCTCCTCGTCGTATGGAGCGACAATATCCCTCGCGGTCAATGACCTCACGCACCCAGCGCGGTGAGAGATCCAGTTACATCCACCCCAAACGATGTGGTAACTGCGATCGCCATGGTCACGAGGTACTGGATTGCATCGGGCCAGTCGACTCGCAAGGGTTCGTAGCTGCGTGACCCGCTTGCAACTCGAGACAGCATTTGATCCACGACTGCAGCGTAGCGGAAGCCAAGAGAGTTGGTCAATGGGTCTTCTTTCTGCTCGTGTCGCGCCACAACAAGCCTCCAATCAAGTGGAACGTGGATTATCGTAATTCGGAGATCTGGGAGCATAATGACCTAGGAAAGCGTCCCTGGACAAAAGCTTTTTCCCTTCAAGTGAATGCTGAACAACCAGATTTCTGGAGAACGCACCATTATGGGAGGTGGCAGGAGCAGATTGCCAATTTGCCAAAGGATCCAGCCTGGGATAACCCTCAAAACATTCCCTCACAAGCAGATGTTCGAGGAATCGGCCGGCTTCCGCAACCTCCTGCCTCATCCCAAACTAACAATTCTCAGCGATACACGCTACAGGAAGCCGAAGAGCTCCTGTCTATGGTTGAGAGAAGACGAACTGGAGGATCTGGGTATTCCTACCACCGATCAGACGAGCGCCGCCGACGAAGCGCAAGTCCAAAGGATGAGCCCAGATCTCCAGCTCGCGCAAGAAGCCCTCTTGCTACAAGAACTGCTCCCGCGGTAAAGACCGACCCCGACTTCGTCCAAAAAGAAGAGGCTGCAAATCCACGTTCACTCGCCGACATCCCTCCTTATCACCCCACTTTTGAGGGTGTTTTCTACAGACCAAAAGTTGTAGACTCGCAAAACGAGGGGGATGGTAAAAAGATGGAAGTGGATACGGATGCCGACAATTTCACGGCTGAGGTCAAGGCAGAGTCCCTGGACTCTGGAATTGACATTAATGTCCCAGAATATGCCCCTCGCCCTTGATGTCAAAGTGGAGGTCCTGAGTCTGGCCGAGATATGATGGCTGAAAGTTCACCTTTTCCTAGCAATCAGAATTATTCATCCACCAACAGTTTCACCTCATGACAAACCAATTCTCGAACAGGCTCAGATCAACTTTCACAAAACAAGTAACCTGCCTTGGAATCCAAGGCGGTGTTACAATTTCGGGTAGCATCTGTGTATACGAATAACTCTTGATAAGAGTGCATCTGGGTATGCGGAACTCTTGATAAGAGTAGCATCTGTGCATGCGATCTGGTGGAATGAACTTGGTTTTGTAAATAATTAATTCAATCCCCAATTCTAAACTTCCTTCCGACTACATCCGATGGACAAGGTCATGATACGCCGTGGGGTTGGAAAGGGAATATCTGAGTCAAAGGTTCATTTTGCATCGGGTGGTATGGAGTGAGGACGGAGGTTAGGTGGATGATTGGATTTGCACGATCGGACGAGTTATCGAATGACGAATACACTATAACACATCGTCCCCTTGTACGATCGAGGTTCCAAGAGCAAACAATTGTGACATGGTGATAATCAGGTACAGGGGTAAGCTGGACGGAGCAACGCGCTGAAACAAACTGATAGGCAGGTTCATAAAGCGTCTGACGTGTCATCCACAAGCAGCAACGATAACACACCCCAGAGACCTTACAAGCACACATAAAATCCCCATTCCAAGGTGTTCCTCCGTACCGGTACTCCAAAACTCGGTGATTGGGAGGTAGGAGGTGTTTCCGTAAGTCAAGCTCTGGAAGTAATGTTAGGGTCGGCTTCTGTACTCAGTTGGGTTCGGTCCATTGCTTACCTCCAAACAATCATTCCATCATGGTCACCATCCTGTTCGTGGGACAAATCAACCGCTGACTCTTCTTGGAAGGATGGCTGTTGTTGTCTCGCTTTTGTACGCTGGAATTTCCACCCTTCCTCCACATCATTCTTAGTCCTCCCTTGAGTCTCTACAGCTTGCATCTGTCGAAATCTGATCCTCCACCCTTCGTGATTTTCCGTCCTTCCCGAGCCTCCGTTATTCCTATCGAAATTGATCATTTGTCCTAAGCAACGCTGATCTGGATTAATGTCAGCCAAAAGGAGGGAGTTGGATAGCACATCGTTAGCATATGGCAAAAGCACTAGGAGGCAGATAATTCTAAATGATTTGTAAGTTGTTCCATTGAAGACTGAATACAGGAAAGAATAAAGAAAAGCGAACAAACCTGCACAGAGGTTATACTTGCCCAGAAGTTTTAGCTGCCCAGAGCATACCTACACAGAGGTTTTGACCACACCAGTGGTATTTGCACCTGCACAGAGGTGTGTTCGCGTATGAACCCTCCAAAAATCCTCCCCCCCAAGCTCCCCTCCCAGCCCCAACTACTTCGCTGGTGTGCTTTGATCTGGGCGCAACAAGCTGAAAGCCCAATGGGATCCTTAGGACCTTAGTTGATCGCACAGATCGGATATTTTTCTCCATACAGAGTAATACTCTGAAAGGGAAAGTTGGTCCTGTTTGTCGGCTTCGGTGAAGGTAATGCCTCCAACGTGCTTGTACCAGGATTGTAAGAACCTCGCAGCTGTCTCGCACTTCTTCAGGACCAACTTATTTTTCAGGTCTGCTTTATCAATTGGCTCAACATAAGCAACATGACAGACCTTTTTTTCGCCGGGACTAGTATTGTTCTCGATCATACAATTCCTACTTAGGAGAATGTTGACCCCGAACTGGTCGCCGACATTTCGTGCGTGGTATTGGCCTTTCTCGTACATGAAAAGACGATCAAAATCTTGTATCTTCTCTTGGAGAAAGACCGAGTATTGTGGAAGCTTGCTATCTCCCTGTGGAAGCATCAAAGGACCTGGAGTTGACACTGGGTGGGGACGTGTGCTCTGGGTCGGCGGATGAGTGCTCGCAGAGTTGCTTGGCCCAGCTTCCGAAATTTGACTTCCACCAGGCGTTAGCCCAGGTTTCCGCCTATTTTTTGTGACGCGGCTGTCAAGTACAGGTCGTTGTACCTTTGGTACAATTGATGCTTTGGGCACATTTCGCTGTACCTTTGTCACGGCTGGTTGTACCTTTTGCTGATTTGGCGGCGCAGTCGAACTATTTTGAGCAGTATTCGAATTGCTGGCATTGTCGATGACTTTGCCGCCATTATTGTTAGAAGAGGATGCAGAGGGCGCACTCTTCTTCTTTCCGACAGGGAACGGCAGGTCAACCCAGTCCTCTCCTGGAAATAGAGAGTCCCATTGCCATTTCGTTCCCTGCCAAATTCTTTGGTTTGTGTTTAAACCATTGTAGCGAGGGTGATTGAGCCGATCTCTTGAGTCCATACACTTACCCATCACTAATTCTTCTGAATAATTATAAGGCTCGTTTAGGGCCTTCTCCCAAATGAGTTCCGAAGGCACGGCGCTATAGATCTTTGGTTTCTCCTCCATGTTGCTGAGAGGAAGAGAAGAGCGTGAGGAGAATTGCGCTGTGGATGTGGTGCGCGGCCAAAGATCGAAAGTTCAGAACAGCAGTTGACATTCAATATAAACAATGGAAGTCACTAGCGGATCAGTCACGTGATTGTAGTTTTTGAACGCACCGGGATGTATACATTCACCACCTGTGTCTACACAAAAATCCAAGATATCAAGATTCAAGCTGACACGCAACGCTCCAACAGCAACAGCAAAAATGAGCGACCAAGGGGCACCAGCAGACGAAATGCTCATAGATATCAACAATCATCTGACGTCGCTCAATCAGGAAATCCAATCGGCTTCACATCATATTCGAATTGCTCTTGGAGATGATGGGATTTCAGCCATCTCTCTCACGGATGAAGTCCTTCGGGCATTCCAGGTAGCATTCCAAGCTGCTAAAGATATGACTCGAGTCTCGAGAGAGATAGAGTCGATTAAGAAGGATATCGAGTTGACTAGGAATGATATCGAAAAAGAAAAGATTGCACTCACCAAGGAGAAAGACAATGCTAATGCTAATGCTATTGAAAGTCGATTCTTGCAGCAGAAGTCTGATCTCGAAAAGGACTTTTCCAAAAAGTCAATAGCGTGGGGCAAATTAGAAAAAATATGGCAGAGTGGTATCAGTCAACTTCCAGAGAAGGTATGAAAATATTTCATGATGATGTTCGCTACTGACAATACTACAGTTTCAAGATTTCACCGAAGAATTGAAGAAAATTTCCAACAGCAACGGCAAAGCAATTGCCAGCTCTGACAATCTTCGAAAGACACTTATCTCTGCCGATAACGCCAAAAACGAGCTCCAAAAGGCCATCAATTCTTTCAACAAGGACCCTGAGGAGCATAAAGCAACAGCCAAGTCATGGGAACGAAAGTATCAGGACGAAAAGCTTTCAGCAGATTCTCGAAACAAGATCATCAAAGACTTGAACGACCAGGTCGAGAATCTGAAGCTGGAAAATAAAAAAGGCCTGAAGGAGTTTCATAATGAGTATCAATATATTAATCATCAGAATCTCAAGCTTCAGGCAAATTCGGAATTCGCAAATCGAGAACTGAATAGAGCCAACTCCAGGGTTTCACAGCTAGAGAGTGTGGAAATCCCACGTCTCAAACGTCAGTTATCTCAAGATTCAGGATTCCAAGAAAAAAGTGGAGAAGCCGAAAAGAGATTGCAAGAATTACAACCACAAATATCGCAATTCGGCATCGACAAGGCTGCTTGGGCCACAGAGAAAGCAAAGCTCATCGAGGAGAAGGAAGACCTTCAAAAGAAAATGGGTGAAGGGGAATCTGCAAAGGAGCAAGTTATTCAGCTACGACTACAGCTTCAGAACCTCCAAACTTCACAATCCTCTCCGATGAGTATGGCAATCCATCCAAGGATCTCTGCCTTGCGAAAGACCGGGAAGAATGAAGTACCAAAGAAGAGACCTGCGGATGAAAAGATAATCAAGTCATCAGAGTCAGACCGAACCCAAAATATCCTTTCGAGCACAGACAAAGAGAAGGAGGCATACAGAGAAAGCGTACAGAGGCTCACAAAGGTCCTTCATAAGTTCCGCCCGGCTGGCCCCTTTGATTTCGATGTAGCTCGACTGGAATTGACTCGTTGCCTTGGAGATACAAAACGTCATCTTGACAATATCGATGGGTATTTTGGAATTCGAGATGACAAAAGAACAAAATGGTGTTGCCTAAAGCAAATCTGCTGCGACGGTCTTCAAGCTGTAACTCGCGTCGAGGATCAGCCTGATCGATGTAAGATTTGTCTTCGTGGTGACTCCGAATATTGTGTGCAAGTCAAGACGGAGCATTCGAGGAATTGGTTCCGATTAGTTAGGTTGAACCCGTTTGGTTCTTGAACTTGCAAAACTTGATACTTGTGTATCTATGGGCTGGGTGCCATCAAGACTGGGTTCTTCAAGACATGATTGTCTTGTATCGGCCTGGGTGCCAAAGCCTGTGTGCTTATTCTGTGAGTTTCCAATCCTACTCGTGTATTTAAGTTCCCGAATAGGTAGTTTGCGGCGTAAAGATAAACGAAAGAAAATCAGAAAGAAAGAAAGGAGGTGGGGCTCGCGTACAATATCCGCATGAAGATAGATACCATTCGCGACGCGACGAAGAAAGGGTTTCTTTGTTTTGGCCCGGGGGTCGCGATATAAGCTTAATAGGACAGTGTATCGATGATATATCTTCCCTTCCTTCCCTTCACACATGCACGCATACTTACCATACCTACACTCGAGTACAGTATACTACCATAGTAGTACCCTTCTGAATTCACATCCCGCCGCATTTCCGGCGGAAAAAAGTCAGCTATGCCGAGGTATCGTGCATGCACCGGTCCAGTACAGTTAGGACGGAAATATGATTCCATAAGCGTATAAATAAAGGAAATTTAGAGTAGGTGTGCTTGGTTATGTCAGACTCGTTCTGAGAGCACGCTGATTGGTTCGTATAAGAACGGGGTTTGGGTAAAGACCGATGGTTCGGCCGTACGTAGGTTGGTTGGTTTACGGGAAGGGAAGGGATGCTTATTAAGAAAGAAAGGGAAGAAAGAAGAGCTTGTTTTGATTAAGTGGGACGGAGTTCGGGGTTCTGTGTTTGAAATTCTTTTTTTGGAGTCTTTTTTTTTATTTTTTGGAATGGAGACGGGAGGGAAGGGAAGGGATGGAAAGGCTACGGAGATGGGTATTCTGGTTGTTCGGATGAGGGGTTAAGAGATCTGGTCATTACTGTATTGTACTTGACGGAGCGCGCGGATATGAGTGTAGGTCTTGTGATTGAGTTGGTGGGGTATAGTACGGTATTGAGTTTATGATGAGGGGAATCATACGGTATATACAGTACCTGATTACAACGGCTTGTAATCTTGCTACAGCAGAGGTTTCGGGAGCACGAGGAAGAGGTAAGGCGTTTGCGGGGACTTTCTTTATACTCAGATGATGATGATCTCGGGTTTGCGGGGTTGGTCGGATATTCGCTGTGCTTGATGTCCGACGTGTACGGTACCGAGTTGTGAAAGAGAATGAAGGAGTTCATCGCAGGCAGGAGGGCGCGGAGGATGAGTCGAATTAATGTCCCGAATTAAGGCTAGGTAGGTACTGTACTGTTATACCATCTAATTGATATGCAGAGTATGGCAGTGCATCCAACAGCATCGATTACCGCAATAGGATATAGACAGAGTCACCATCAGTAATCCATCCCATCCCGCTCTTCTGCGTGCTTACGTGCGCAGCCGAGATGTGGATATAGATTCAGATCCAGGCTGCCAGATAATTTAAGTTTGAGGCTTAAGGTTATTCGTGCACGGCGCACGCACTGCACGCACGTAAGATAATTTACGATACTCGTACTCTACGCCGTCGCCTGGAGAACAGAACAGAGACGTGGCCGCTGGCTGGTTGGCTTTGCGTCGCGTACAAGGCACAGCACAGCTCTTGTTGGAGGATCAACGACGCTACAATGTGCTTTCTGTTCTGGGTGGATGGATGGAAGGATGGATGCGATGAATTACGCTGTTTGTTTCGTGGGCTGTGGAGGCTGTGTGACGGACGGCTGGTTAGGTAGATATCTGCGGTACGTGATGAGATGAAGATACTGTAATGGAATATTAGGTGTCCTGTTTGTAATTGCCAATGTATTAGAAGATTAGGCTTGTGCACTGTGCAGTAAGTGAGTGAGACTGGGTTTAATTGAAATATTGCGTTTCATGCGCATGGAAGGATGGGATCTGGAATGAAATGGAACATAGTTTAATAAACTTGATGCTTTGTAACAAAGAGTATGCGGAGAAATCAAATCATCGTCCTCGTGGGTTTGTCATCCCTCTCCCACTGGAATCGTGAGTAATCCGGCATCAAGAACATCGCGCGCACCAAAAGTGAGTAAAATCCATTAATGCCATGTCTTTGTCGCATCATGCTCGGAGGTAAGACTTGGGCATGGCGTTGATTGGATACGGGTGGTGGATATATGGAACGGACTTTGAAGTTACTCAGCTTCCGCAGCGGTGGAAGAGTCGGGGACAACCATTGACCGATGAGGAAATTGGTAAGAAGCGAGAAGAGAGCGAAGTGATGCGCATCATGACTCTTGCAGGGATGTGATGGTCCTTTTCGTCCTTTTCATCCTACTCGTCCTCGTTGTTCGCGGCCTTACGAAGAGTCCTAGCTCCAGTCTCTTACCGTCCCTACGGAGCGGAGCAATCGGTGTTTAATTATGAATCAGCCCTGTTGAACCCTTGTCGCTGAGGTGTCTCGTACCAAAGTCAGCTGTATACAAGAACACGCCGCCTCCTCCTGATCAGATCCATAATCTCATACTCACACAACAACTCCAACATTCAATAACATCCATCTCAGTCTTCGATACTTTCAGTCAAAAGTCTAAAGATCAATGATCCATCTATCTATCCACCCAAATTCAACAGTCATCACTCATCAAGTCAAACTAAACATCCGTCTTGCCGCTCCCATCCCTGCAGCCCAGAGTCAGTCACCGATCCTCGGCCTCGTCTAAAAAAATTGTTGCCTTGAGTCATATACACACCTATACAAAACAACAACATTCCCATTCACAATGTCGAGTTCCTCCAGATCACCACTTCACCCTTCCTCAGTATCACCTCTCAAGAGAAAAGCCATGTCTGTTACTCAAACATACTACCTGGCCCATACCGCTCGGGGCAAGCTTTCATCTGAAGCTGCCCGCGCTGATCATAACCTCCGCCTTCTCGTCGGCCATGCCAACCTTCTCGACTCCCTCATGATTGACCTGGCAGAGGCAGAGCAAGAGCAAGAGAGCTGGTTCAACCAATCCGTCAACAAGGCACAAAAGACCTCGACTTCGCAAGAACAAAAACATATTCAATGGGCAGACACGATTGTCGAGGACCCCGAGGAGGATTGGCAAGCCGAGGACGCCGATTCCAGTGATAGCGATTCGGAATATGATTCTGATGAAGACATTGAAATGCCAACTCTCCACCGCGTACACTCACACACCATAACTGCCTCCGTACAAGAACTCGAAGAAGAAGAGGAAGACGAGGAAGAAGATTATGCATCCCTACAACTCCACCTCACAACCTCGCACTCAGCCTCGCCCCCAGAACTCGATCACGACTCCGACGATTCTTCTTCAGACGACGAATCCATGCCTCCCTCACCTCCCTCAACCACCATGCCCACATTCTCAGAAAAGCAACGCCAGCAAATCGCAACTACATCTTACTACGCGTCGGAAGCTGGAGCAGTGCCTGAGAGTCAACAAAAGGCGTTTTTCGAAGAGGGCTTTTACCTGCCTCAGAGGAATACGACGCCGGGGCTCGTGAACGCCATTTCGGCATACTGAGGCTGCGGCTCGCAGTCACTCAAATCAGTGTATAACGAGTTATGGGATACGGGAACGGGTCTTCTTCAGCGATTCAGCGAGCGAGCGAGCATATCACACACATCAGCATTGGGCGGCGCAATTTCGTTTCGGTTTATATTTAAATACCCATGGTTTTCTTGGGGGGTTCTTTCATTATTCGGGGAACGGGAAGGTTAGAATCAGACTCCACTCACTCACGCACGCATTGGGAGGAGTTGAAGGGATCTGAATGGGATGGCATATATTTCAGTGCTCCCTTGAATATGAGGTCGAGCTTCTAATATCATATATCTATACATAGCACCTACAACTACAATACAAATCAAAAAAAAAAAAAAAAATCAAGAATCATCCACAAAAAAATCTACCTTGCTTCTCCTCGCTCTGTGATCCAAAGTTTCTCGTTGATACCCATTTCCTGACTCATTCTCACTCCCTCCCTCCAATTTTCCTCTTCCTTTCCTTTTCCTTCCACTTAAAAACTTCACCGCTAAACCCCTACCCCATGCCATTCCACACGATGCCAAATCATTCCGCTCCGTCCGTACAGGGATCACGTCAGCAAGCGCAACGCAGCGCAAGGCTTAGGCTAGGCTAGGCAACTCGGCATCATCGGGCTCTAGCTCGGGCTCGGGCTTTACGGTCGGCTTTTCGCTGATTAAATATTTTTTTTTCTTTCTTTTCTTTTTGCGCCGGGCGCATCTTTAGAAATGCCTAGGCTGGCCAGGTAGGTGTACTGTACTGTATGGATGATCTAGATGAGGTAAAGGGAGGGGTTTAGGGTTTAGTGGAACGGAATGGAACGAAGTGCGACGCGGCGCGTATACTGTAGGTACATATATGATTTAAGCTTTCGCATTCGCATTCGCGTTCGCGTTTGCGGTTAGATAGCGGTGCGGTACTGTACAGTATGTATGGATAGAGCAGAGCAGGCGGATGGATGGGATATCTGGTCTTTTGAATTACTGGACTGAGAAGAGACTAGGGTTAGGAGATATATTTATACGGTACGGTCGGGATTGTATATTGTGATACATGACATTATAATACATGAGACGAGAAAGAAGCTTGGAGGGAAAGAAAAGGAAAGGAGAGGAAAGGAAGATCAAGGCTGGGCTGGTAGGCGCAGCGGCCGAATGAACTTCACCGCTATGTCGTTAAGGTAGCTACCTACCTAGGTATCAAATGATTGATCAATTGATTCATTAAGTATACGGAGGATGACACGGTCGGTGTATGAGAAGAGCAAGCCAAGCATACTGTACGTGCATGTTAGGGACTTGGGTTGGGCAGCAATGAATGGGAGGGAGAAGGTTTGTGAGAAGATGCTTTCTTTGCGAGTGTGTGTTGTGTTGTTGTTTCTGGTGCGTGCGGTATATGCTTGATGGGCATACTCGTACAGTAGAAAAGGGTAGTCGGTGTCGGTGAGGCTATCTGCGGAGAAGCCTATGGGTAAGCGAATCAATCATCGTTAGAGAGGGTTTTGGGGATGGGGATGGATAGTAGTTAGTCAGATTAGATCACTTGTTGTACAGTATTGTATTTCTTCACACGCTTTGAGAATATATTTAAATCGATTTTGCCTTTCTGTTTATTTTACTTTACTCATATAGTACGAGGATAATTAATGCATATACTTATGCATAGGTATCTTTCAGTTATCTTTCAGTAAATGAAGATCTCGGACTTAGCTACCTTACCTAGCCCGTAGATTCTGATTTCCACAGCATGGCATGAGCATGATCTGATAAGATGATCTAGAATCCCAAGTACAGTACAGTAATTTGGTGGCATGATCATGATCACATTCCGGCACGGATAAAAGGTACCGGTACTCCATGCTCTGAAGGTGCGAGACCGGATTGCGGGGTGCATCTCTTGTGCTCGGATGTCGGAGGTTACAGAGTATGCGCGTAGAAAGAGGGGAGGGGCATGGCATGGGTCGGATGCCAACGGAGCGGATCAGGCGGATGTGGGTGCACGTGAGGGTTTTATTGTGAGGGTATAGATTAGAAGAAGAGGTAAGATCAGCGTGCTCCTGTGTTTGCTTGTTTATTTGTTTGATAGCAAAGGTGTGGGGTTTGGGTCAGGAGATGCGATGCCCCCTTTCGTAGGCAGATTATTTCCAGATTAGGAATGCGGGGTAATAGTCTAGCGAACCCCCCTTTCTTCTTCTCCAACCCCCCCCTTTGTGAACTCGTTGTGGAAGTTTGCGTTGTACTTAAGCGTAACCTGTCGTTTGCCATGTGATGCTGGGTGTTATAATGATGTTGCAGCACATGTAGAGGGTGGAAGAATTTGCTAGAGAGGTGGTGATGGGCTTGTGGGAGCTGATACTGCCGCAAAGGCTCAATCAGAACGAGCTTGGCATCTCCAGCCGCCATGTCAGAATATACGGCCTCTCGCGAGTGTAGAGGTGTCGATTGGAGATGAGGTCGCACATTAGCGTTGTCGCTCTTGCCATGAGAATGCTCAGGTTTGCTTGGAATCGAAGTTGAAGTGGATCCTCAAGAAGGGAGGCTCAATCCCGCGATTCTGATCAGTCACCTTTGTATTAAGTAAATGTGGCAAGTGGCCACTCGACTTACATGTAAGATTTGACTCTGTGGATAACAAGCCTTCGATCAAACCATTGTATGAATGCCTCAGCTGCAAGTGACGAGGACGGAGTACTATAGCTTCCAAGCTTACGGTTGAATTTCCAGTTGATACTGTTATTCTGGAAGAAGCCATGCTCAAAAGAGTCTTTAAGATTTTGAATTGAGTGAGAAGCTTTGTCTCTATGTCTGTACTGTTGTCCGAAGCTTGAGGCGAGTGTGTTTGGAGTTCAACCCGAATGGCATTGCGTGTTGTTAGCTCACGTCTTGGCGTCGCTAGCCACAAGCGCCCTGAGCATGAGATCTCACTTCTTAGGTGCAGACGGAGTCTGCGAATTCTATTGCGAATGCAAGGGTTGTCCTGCACCCTATGATGGGGAGTTGGTTTAAGGAGGAAGTTTTGATGGTAATCTGCGCCGCATCTTAACCTGCGTCGCTTCCAACGCGTTTAGTCAGCACCGCCGCTCTGCTCAGGCGCTACTCACCCTCGCCTTTGCTCAGGTTGCTCAGTCACGTTCCTGCTTTTTTACACCAGACAGCAGTGAGTTAGACAACTTTAGCAACAGATTTCAACTTTACTGCTGCCTAATTTCGCCCTTGATTGTATTTGCTTACGATATTTACGCAAGATCACGAGATGTATAGGTATAATCCGCTACAACACCCGCTGGAAATCAGGGTCATCAGATTTGGAACCGCGCTTGCCGTCTCAGATCCACACCTTCAGGTCACAATATCTCACGTCCGCCTTGATAAACGTCCCGTTTATAGGGCATTGTCATACACATGGGGAGACACCACATTGAAAGAAATAGTGGAATGCGACAATGGTGGGGGTCAGCTTCTAATTACAGCAAACTGCGCGTCGGCTTTGCGGCGTCTGCGTCTGGAGGATGAGCTCACTCCCATCTGGATCGATTCGATCTGCATCAATCAAAACGACATCCCTGAACGCAACCAACAAATTCTCCTAATATCAGACGTTTACAGATTAGCGTCGAAAGTTCAAGTGTACCTTGGTGAGGAGGATGAGGATAGCGCTTTGGGTATGGCATACTTTAGAGATCCGAGAAAGTTCTTAGCCCAGGAAGAAGGTCGAGGGTTTTTAGACGTGAGCGCAATCGCAGAGCAACCGAAACAGGCCGTAAATCGGATCCTCTCCCGCGCATGGTTTGGAAGGGTATGGGTGTTTCAAGAGGTACTTGTATCCTCTGCTGTTGACGTCCTGTGTGGGAGTGATAAAGTCACGTGGTCGCAGCTCACCACCTCGATTTGGGCATGGGGAGGTAGGAACCGTATTTTTTTGAAAGAGGGTATCAAGGAGCCACCAATTTTGTTTAGATTTGCCGAGAAGAGAAATCGAAGTAGTGCGTTGGAGATATTACTACGTTATATGCACGAAGCCCGGAGTTCCAAGTCGACAGATCCGCGAGATAAGATCTATGCTATGCTAGGAATCGCAGCCGATACAGCGGCTGGATTCCTTCCATTCCGGCCTGACATGAATTTTGAAGGCAAGGAAAGCTATAAGCTCAGAGGTACGCCCATTCATTTTACAGCCCCATATCTAAAAACGAGTCTCGTGGCGAAGTAGCGGAACTATCTTTGGCTGATCTCGGTGGGTGATGCTATCATGTTCTGGCATAGTGCAAACGCAGCGAGCTCTACGATCCCTCTTATTAGATCAGTGACAACGAAGCCAACGTAGCCTGCTGATCAAAGTATAGTCACTAGTCCCACCGATGGTGGTGACATAAGCTTTCTCCCTGATTATAACAAGGCTGTAACGGAAGTTTTCGTTGATTTTACAATATCTTGGATCCAACAAAAAAGGAACCTTGACGCCATATGCGGAGGACAGGTGAATTCTTCGCTCAATAACCTCCCAACTTGGGTCCCAGACTGGAGCATTTGCTCGAGCAGGATAGCGCTGTTAACAAACTTGATCATGACTCCTAGTATGCCCTTCGAACCACATTGCAAGTATTCCGCCTGCATGGGACAGCTTTCAGATGCAGTTATCTCAGATGATCGTCGCGCATTGAAAGTTGCCGGGCATCTTGTTGGAGTTATCCATAAACTTGGAGACGCCTATTATGATGGCGAAAATACATTTCCAGAACCCTTATTGCAACAATGGAGGAAACTAGCAGTAGAATTGGAACCGTACACTACAGGCCAAAGCACCGATACTGCCCTCTTCCAGACGATCTTCGCGGCCCAGCTAAAGGATGGCAATGATTACAATGTGACGAACGAACTGATGGCTCGGTGGCTTGCAGCAGTTAGACTCCCCACGAACGTCAACGTTCATATGTTTTTGGAGAAATTTGAACAACCGGATGAAATGTACGCAGATCTTGTAGAGATTCGCGACACTATCAAACGAGTATGCAATGGTCGCCGGTTCGCTACTACAACAACCGGGTACATGGGCCTCGTACCGGCAGAGACAGAGTTAGGGGATATCGTGAGTGTTTTGCTTGGCGGCCAAGTGCCTTTCATCCTTCGGAAGCGGCATGATCACTACATCCTGGTCGGAGAGGCTTATATTCATGGCATTATGAATGGCGAGAGTATGGGAAATCCAGACCTTCAAAGCTTTACTATACGATAGGCGCTTCGTTGAGCAGGAGCACGGGGAAATTGAAGAGAACGACTACCAAGCCCGCTGAATCGGCGGGTATCGTATCTGAACATTTCATTCAGGTAGGGGACAAAGAAAATTCCAAAGAATAATAATTATATTAAAATTACTAACTTGTACAATGGGATATTATCTAATCTAATGAAAGCCACCAGACGGGGGGAGGGGAGACGGAACTGGTATGATTTACTACTAATTCTGAGTCTAGCTAATAACCCGCGAATAGGTCAACTTTCAAGACTTTGTGAATCAAAATTATCTACCGAGGTAGGTAATAGGTATCTTTATCATCATCTACGTCTTTGCCCAACATCTTTTCCAGCCTTTCAACCTTGATCGTCTTAGTGGGATCCCCAGTATTCCGAACCTCTAAACCTTCCATTGTCACCCTCATCTTCGCTGCAAACCCACTAGAACCCCAGTTATATCCTTCTATACGCGTACAGTCTATCATCCGCTCCGTATCCGAGATTGCTCACAGTCTCGAGACCTGGGCAAAGCTATTTGCTTGGTGGTAGAGGATGCGCATGCTCTAGATTGAAAGATGGAAGGAATACCTGACAAGGCGTTATGGGACTTGCTTGATGATTGTATTACTATGCGAGATGTTTTGGCGATAACTCAACAAGTGAATCACGACTAGTGGAAAAGGAAATGGACCGCAAAAGTGCAGTGTCTGCAATGTTAGCAGGTCAGGTGGTGTGTAAACGGGAAGCTGGCTGCTCTGAAGGTTTCGACTCATGGAAACTAGCCGGAAGGAAGCCTTGGGGCATTCATAGAGCCAAGGATCCGGAGATCTCTTCGAACTTGATATACGCCACGAGGGTAAGTTGACTCATTAAACTATGTTATTCACGGTCTTCCCTCAAATTGATTCATAAAGGTATAGTCTGTGTAAGTGATTAAAAGGTTCAATTCCCAACCCATCTTCAACCCCATCGATAGTCCAAATATCTGCGTAAGTTCTTGCCATTTCCTGGTTTCGTATGCAAAGGGCTCCCGAAAATTTTGATAGTTTGAGCTAGCTACCCCACCTCACTCTGTAGTTCTACGACGTGTGTTATGGTTTTCAGTTTGAGTATTGATATAGAAGGGACATGTTAAACTTAGCCACATTGAATCCTATGAATCATAGTTGATTTCAAGCCTTATTCACACATCAGTACTCGCTGAATCAATAAGTATTGAGGAACATGGTGACTGACTTCTAGCCTCTCAACCTTGACAAATTCCACACCTTTGTCTTTTGCGCCGTTTCGTTTCGTTGAAGCAACAGTACTATCAACACCCTAATAGCCTCACGGACAACTCCATCTACTCATCATGGAAGGTTCTCCAGGCGCTTCATCCATAGCATCGATGCAATCGGCATCAAGAGCATCTATCTCCGCGGCCCAAGCCGCAGCAGCCTCCGCATCCTCAGCATCCTCAGCATCCTCAGCGTCCTCAGCATCCTCCGCCTCTGCTGCTTCCGCTGCATCATCATCCGCAGCAATTTCCAACTCGTACGTTGTTGACCATCTATGTTTCACTCTAATATTAGAATCAAAGCGGGATATCATTCCAAAGGACCCTTGGTTCTGCCATCGTTTTTGCGTTGAATAGTTGCTCTGTATTGAATTATGATGATTCAATTCATCGTCTCACACTAACGCTTACCAGCAGGAGGTCGAAAATACTAACACCACTCTCATATGTCTTATTCTTCTGGGCCTGTACTCCCATCAGAGGCGTGGTCGCTCAACAGACATCTACATCATCGAACACTCAAAGCGGCTCTTCAACAATCAGCATACTGACAAATGCTAGAGCGACATTCACAATTGTAACCCAGACACCAACATTTACAGTGGTAGTTGATGGTTCCTCGACAACAACCAAGTCAGATGCTGAAGTGACAACAACGAATTATTATTCGAGCGCTTTGACAACCGATACTGCCGCAGGGATTGGTGAAACGAGGACCTATTGGGTTGACGTACCAGTTTCAGTTTCCCAGGGCTCCGTTACTACAACGTACGTACATCTATCACTGACCCAGCTTTGTTACAGTACTGATATCAGCTACTTTCAGAGTACTAGCAACAACTACCTTGCCAAACAATGGCAAGCCAACGACCTTCGCCACAAGCGTAACATCTTCAAGTTCAGGAACACCGTCAGGTAAGATATGAGAAATCCTATTCGTTTCTTTCGCATGTTCCAGCTCTGGATATGTTCCGAGTATGTCATGGTTCCTGAATAAATGTAGTGTCAAACCCCCCAAACTTACAGCTAACTCCTTATTTCTGCTAGTACCATCTGGAGGTAGCAAGAGAGCAGGACATGTAAATGCTGGCCTCATAGCCGGACCCGCAGCCGCAGTTGCTGTCATATTCGCACTTTTCCTCATATGGTTTTGCTGGAGAAGAAGGAACAAGAGCAAAGAGACGGAGCAAGGCAATCAGAAAAACAACATAGGACTTGAAAGAGTCAAGACATGGGTTCACAAAACCGACTTAACGCCCCCACAAGCTCCGCCGCCGAGTACTGTAACGCACGACTCGATAACAACAACCTTGGCGGGATACAATCCAATCGTGCGTACCCCAACGCCTGAATACCGATCAATTACAAGAAGTCCACCTCCGATTTATGCTTCTCCGAAAATGGCCAAAAGGGACATGCAGGCCTGGTCACCCGGAGGGAACCCGGTGAGACCAGAGTCAGTGCCATCTTTGACGCCTGATGATACTAGACAATCCGAACATCCGACGACGATGGGAGGAATGCGGAGACATTTCGATGAGGAAACAATCGCTCCAACCACTACAGGCCGTACGGCTTGGAGTATTATCGACAAGCCAGCTTCACCATCTATTATCAACCGCCCTTTCTCGCCAATGCGCTATGCGCATTATGATAACCAAGAAGAACCAGAGCCATATCCTGATGATCGTCGTGATTCCTTCGGCACAGTGCGCGTGGAGTCATCGATGAGAGACCAGACAGATGACCCTGATCGCGAGCATGACGATGGCCGGTCACTGACTCCCCAGCCACTTCGGCTCGCAGCGCGCAACGTATCGGATCCTACTCACAGCCACGGGCCTCCATCCACGGTAGAAAACATGGTGGAGCATTATCCCCGAACCGGAACCGAGTCTGTGTGGACAAAAGGCCGCATCGAAACAGATCGTGAGCGGACGCAGCGAATCATGGAAGGACGTAGAACGTGGACTTCATCGGTATACACCGTGGATACTCAAGGGGACCCTATTCGTCCACAAGAGGACAGGCCGCCGTTGACCGAAGAGATGGTGGAGCAGATTGACGACCATATCAAGGGGCGGTATAGGGAGGCGGCTGAGAAAGAAGTTGACTGGCATAAAATGCATGGGGATTTCAAGTAGAGTTGAGGTTTATGGGCGGAGTTCACATTAATCTTATGGGAAACATGTTAGCGATGGTGGAGGTTGAAACATGCTTATGGTAGTGGATTCGGATAGGCATGTTGGGTTGGTAGGATTTTCTTAAATATAATTGATTATACCCCAACATATTGGCCATCATTTTGCAATTTTACAAGCTTTTCTTCTATCACTTGAGACTTTATGCTTTGTAATATTGACTTGACGTTGACACCCACCAAGTCATATCGGAGATGATTGTATCGGAGATATAATCGGACTTAAGGGACCAGACGTCATTGGTTTGTACCTGACGTCGAGAGGGGTTGAATATATAAACATTTCTTTGTGCGATTGTTTTCTGTTTCTTACATTCATGTTGCCTCAAGTTAATCGACGTTATACAGCGAAGAAACGTGAAAATGCCTCCCTCTGGTCTTGCCATTATCATTGGTGCTGGTCCAAACACTGTAAGTTGCTGGTACTCAACTGTGTAGCTCTTGGCTCCCCATATATCTCAATTATTCCAATCAATCAAGAACATCTCATTGCAACACAAAACTCACATAAACTTGTAGGGAACCGGTATAGCTCGCATTCTCTCTCACCCCTCCCACGGCAACCTAGCTGTCGCCCTCCTCGCCCGCCGTCCCGAAAACCTCTCCAGCGTCCGTGCAAACCTGCAAGAGACATCCCCAGGAAGTATCATCGAGAGCTTTCCCACCGATACCTCACCCATACAGCTTAAATCCGCCTTCCAATCCATCCGCAATCACAGCTCCTTCAAAAACCTCAAGCTAAAAGTAGCCGTCTACTCCGTAAAACACGCATCCAAAAAGCCTTTCCTGAACGAGACCTACGAGGACTTCACCGAGAGCCTAGAGCAATACGTCGGCGGCGCCTTCACCTTTTCACAAGAAGCGCTCAAGATGTTCTTCGAGCACCACGGCGAGGCCCCGTTGTCCGAGACGGGCGAGAAGAAAGGGACACTTATCTTTACAGGCACGCTGGGCGCGCTGAGATGTAATGCCGAGTATGCGGCGTATGGAGCGGGACGGTCGAGCGTAAGGCAACTGGCGCAGACGCTGGCGAGGGAGTTCAGTGCCAAGGGCGTGCATGTCGCGCATACGATTGCGAATGGGATTATCGAGGATAAGGATGGAGAGGCGCAGAAGGTAGGGAAGAATATGAGTGCTGATGCTGTGGGCAAGACGTATCTTTGGCTTTCGCAGCAGGGGCCGGAGTTGTGGACACATGAGTTGGATATGAGACCTGCTGCTGAGAAGTTTTAGATTAGTGGGGGTTTAAAAAAGGCATTGAGAAAGGTGAGATGAATAATTAAATGGATTTCCAGACATTATACCAAAGGAACGAACGGAGGGGAGGCCCTTGAGAAGGGGACCGTCATGTGACTACGAGAAATTAAGCGGGGCAGGCAAAACAAAATCTCCGACTCGGTTTGAGACTTCTTCCTTCATCAAACTCAAAATCTGTCGCAGTATGAATTCAACTAAGATTGAGATTGCATCAAATCAAAGGACCTTACCCCATCTCGTCACACTTGGGCTCGTCTTCGGATAAAGAGGACAAAGTACACTTGAACAAATTAGGGACGGAAGGTCTCTCCGAGCAATTCAGCCGCCTGTTACCTACCCCACGATCTGGTGACAGGACAATGAAGCAAGGCACCATCTACTGTATTTGTCTTGCTCTTTTAATTTGTAGGGCTAGGATCCTCTATTTTTGCCACAAGCAAACCTTCCCTGTCCCTGTTACCAGCCGAGAATATTTAGAGGAAAGTTTCTCAAGCTCGATAGGCGGGAAATACTGATGTTCTCCACACTTGCTGTGGAGCACTCTGTCTGATATTAAGTTTGCCTGGTCGGATGGGAGCAACTGGGGTTTCTATTTGCTCTTAGAGCTAATCAATGTGATGAGCCGACGGGTGTTGCTTTTTAATTCCATATGAGGTGTCGTATTTACTCCTGGGCATTAAAATGCTTCGATCTCGCTCCCCAACTTTCTCTTCATCTCAGCTTTGAACGAATAGCCATTTCAATATGAGAATCTCTTCAATTCTATCTGCTTGCGCGGCAGTTTCTGTCGCAACTGCTGCATTTAGTAGCTACGCAAAGCCATCGAACAATGTATTCTCAATCGATGGCGAGGCCCAATACTTCGCAGGCACCAATACCTATTGGATTGGGTTTCTGACTAACAATTCCGATGTTGACATTGTCATGACCCACCTGGCAGCGGTAAGAAGCCATTTACTGTTACGGAACTTCAACAACTAAGCATAATTAGAGCAAGTTGAAAGTTCTCCGTGTTTGGGGCTTCAACGACGTAACTTCCACACCTAGTTCCGGAACCGTCTGGTATCAATCATTTATCAATGGCTCAGATCCTGTGATCAACACAGGAAGCGATGGACTTGAACGCCTCGACTACGTCGTACAATCTGCTGAAGCTCATAACATCAGTCTGATCATCAACTTTGTCAACAATTGGAGTGATTATGGCGGCATGGCTGCATACGTCAGCTACTATGGTCTCTCAGCTAACACTGCATGGTATACTTCCACTGCTGCTCAAGCTCAGTATCAGAAATATATTGCTGCTGTTGTGGCTCGATACAAGACATCGAAGAACATCTTTGCCTGGGAACTTGCAAATGAACCGCGTTGCAGTGGCTGTGATACATCTGTGATTACAAGTTGGGTCAATACAACTTCAGCGTACATCAAGGGATTAGATCCAAACCGTAAGAGATATCCATTCTACTTTTGAACAGAAGTTTCAAATGGGCAAAGCTAACTCGTACTGTATTGTAGACATGGTCGCCATTGGCGATGAAGGATTTGGTCTCAGCGGCGGCGCTAGTGGCGACTATGTATACAGCTCCGGCGAAGGAGAAAGTTTCCATGACAACCTCGCCCTTTCCACCATCGACTTCGGCACCTACCACCTGTATCCCTCTTCATGGGGAGAAAATGACACGTGGGCTCAGCAATGGATCCAAAACCACGCCGACGTTGGCACCGCCCTTGGCAAGCCAGTAATCCTCGAGGAGTACGGGCCAACTAACCACACGGTGGATCTAACATGGCAGCAATGGGTGCTGAGTACCCAGACGGCGGGGGATATGTATTGGCAGTATGGAGACACGCTCTCTGGGGGCAGACGGCTAATGATGGGAATACGATCTATTATGGGACTACTGAGTTTGATACTCTGATTGCCCCTCATGCGGCTGCTATGGCCGCGAAAGCAGTTTGATTAAAAGCTAAAGTTACTTTGAGGCTCATCATTCGTTTACTGTATTCCTTATTTTGTATATACAACCAACCAATCCATCCTGCACATATCATATCAAGCAACCCTCCCTCCCTCACAAAAGCAATCAACACATCCCCTTGATCCCCCACCCCCTCAAATCCCAGTAACCCCCGCCGTAAACGCCCCAACAATCGAACCACTAGCCACAGCGCCCGTCACAACCTCCGTACCCTTCGCCAGCGCATCCGTAATCCCCCCTTCCCTTTCCACTTGCTGTGTCCCATTCCTACTGCCCACAGCCCGTTCATACCCCATCACATCCCTAACCCAACAACTCCACTGCCTCGTCCCAGGCCCCGTAAAGCGATGTCCGCCCTCACAATCCCATCCCCTGACCCCCTCGCACGCACCCATGCGCCCGCTCTCCGGCGTGATCCTACAGTCGGCCCAGCGCTTGCCTTCTCTACTGATATACGCATTCCCACTCAAAGTCCCCTCCTCCACATCACAACTCTCACTTCCGCTCCCGCTCCCGCCAAAATAATCATGCACCCTCAACGCATCCACGCCCCCGAGACTAAACAGCCCCCCGGATACATCAGTCGCCTTCCAGCACCAGTCCGTAGGCGTTTTCTGCTCGCTAGGCAGCCAGGCGAGCAGCGTCATGGTGGGGGGCCAGAAGACGTCGCCGAGGTAGATGGGCGTGTGCGGGTTGAGGGGGATGGTTGTGAGGGCTGGGGGCGTGTAGTCGCTTGCTAGGGTG
>NW_022157267.1:0-75529 GCF_007821495.1 Lachnellula hyalina
GCTGGGAGCACCTATTCATTGATATTCCTTAGTACGCAAACTCTGCTCTCGGTTCAAATGTTCTTTTGAGATGTAAAGATGACACGCTGTTTCCCCCTTTCAGGAAAATGTTGAGATTGTACGGAGTAGTAGATGCGTTTATGATATAGTCTTCAGCTAACTACCATAAGCACTTCATGGTAGTTTTGCGTCTACCTAGTTGCTCCCAGTGGCAAGTGGAAATATTTCCCCAGAGATCTAGCTTGAGGTCATATGTATCTTCTTTGATTGAATGTTTTCAAAGGTGAATAAATGAAATAGGCCGTCATGTACGGGAGGCTAAGTGAATATGAAAGAGTGACAGGGGGCATAGAAACTTATAATAGAAGACGTGTAGTAAGGTATACACTTGTAGACTGTGTGAATAGTCCTTCAGTCTCTTGATGAATTCTCTTGCGATTGCTCCGCTCTTGCATGTTACTAAGCTTTAAATTAGCAGTCCAATTCAACCCGTTCAATTCATTCCCAGATTCACTCCCAGATTCATTCCTAGAGTGCCCCACCCTCCCACGATCAATGTCTGTTGACAATGTATAAAGGAGGTATGCCGCATCCCTCTCCCCTTCTAAACTTTCAACAACATCAAACCATCTCAATCTCAAACAAACAATTAACAAACCTCAATTCTTCCATCGTCCTTTCGATCTCAAGCAACCAACCGTCACCATGAAGCTCACTTCAATCATCCTCGTCTCCCTCGTCTCCCTGGCCACCGCCGCCCCCACCGTCGTCAAGATCCGCGGCTGTGAGCCCCAGTGCTGTGGTTCTCCCTTCTGCCGCGACGAGATTGCCGCCTTCCTTGCTGCCACCAGCCCTACCATCACCGAGCGTCAGGATGATGGTCACCACAAGGGAGTCACCGAACGTCAGGATGATGGCCACCACAAGGGCCTCACTGAGCATCAGGATGACGGCGACCATCACTCCTAAGTCTTTCACTTCCTTGAACTCACAGCTGCTAGAAACTTTCCGGTCCCGACTGTAAGTCCCTCCCATCCCCTCCCCTCCCATCCATTAACAGTTTCGAGCACCCTGCTAACCACAACCACAGATCTCGCCAAAGTCCTCTCTCTCACTTTCCGAAGTTGCTGTGCGTGGATCGATAGACTGACCTTCGACTTGGGGTGTGGTTTCATTTTCGGAGTTGACGGATAGGGGTTGGCAGTGGCAGTCAGTTTGCTACCATTGAATGAATGGGATGGGACTTCACATCAAATGGGCCTCGTCGTATCAGATCAGATGAATCAATGCAATGAATTTCCAGACAAACAAAAAGCATAATAGGCGTCTTCTTAGTGTTTTTGGCTTGAGATTTTGAAAAGTAACTTTGTTTATTCTGTGCGGAGATAGTTCGGGTTGCGACGCAACTTCATTTCCCAGAGCAACTTCTGGATGCCGCTGAGAGTGAAAGCAGTTGGAGGATTTGCCTGGTTTCATGCAACGACTACAGAATTTCTCACATGAGACCCAAATCAATGGATTGTCTAGAAATGAAAAGACGTACAAGGAGCATCTACAGCTTTAAAGCTCATGCTGTTCAAAGAGGTCTTCCTTCATTGAGGGTCCTTTAAAGGAGACTAAACGGCGTTCGTGCAATAAATACAAATAGATGTCAACTTCACGTGCAAGTAAAAAGCGTCCTCCCAAAAAACCGTTGGGCTAGATTAAAAAGCATCATATATTCATAACCCCATCTATATACCTGACTTCTCGCTCTCAATCTCCTGCTGCAACTCTGAAAGCGCCTGTTGACGAGACTTTAAGTGTGCCTCCAATCCATCAACTTGTTCCTTAACCGTAGCAATCTCGTCAGCAACACCTTTCAGGCTTGCTCCGACTTTGCTTTTGCCATCCCCAGTCTCCAAATCCCGCAGTTCTCTTCTCTTATAATCTAACAGCTGCTCTAGCTCCCGCTTAACAAGGGCTGGCTTGGTATCACGTCGTCCACCATGTCGAGTCGCCGATGCAGCTTCCACTTTATCGATCTTCGCTTCTAATTCAGCCAACTGTTTCTTCAACCTGACCTCCTCCCAATCTTCCGTAGTTTTCGTGGCCGAGAAATCTGTGCCTGCCGGTGTATAGCTTCCCTTTCCACCAACGCCCATACGACTCAGATACGTCTCCCCAAATTTGGCTTTCCTGCCCGTACTTGTTTCCTCGCCGCCTGTCGTACCCCATCTCTGTGCTGGCGACGACGTTCGCTGGTGGTCGACTTGATAGTCGATTTGGTTCCGCTCGAAACTTGCACGGAGGGAGGGGGGTATTGTTCGCGGGATGCGGTAGCCTTCGTGGCGGTTGTTGAGGATGTGGAGGAAGGCTAGACAGGCGTCTTTTGAGATCGCTGGGGATGCGGAGGGGTTTATGAGGTTCCAGGCTGATCGGATGTCGGTGTCGGGGACTTCAAGTGAGGAGTAGAGGGTGTCTAGAGACTCGACTGTGTGAATGTTAGTAGATGTAAGGTTCAATTGAGGAGCAAGTTCCTGCTCACAGGTGATATCTCCCCTCCTGTCGCGGTTCGCCGAATATATCTCCTCGTATTTTGACTTATCAGACGGGCTCATATACCAGTCAAAGCCGTCCTTCAGCCCTGGGGAATCATCTTCATCTTCAACCCTTTCAAATTGAACTTGTTTCCCTGTAAGAGCCCGATTCGCCTGTACTAGATGGGCTTTCGATTCGGGAACCAGCCAGTCTGGCAATTGTGGTGGTACGTCCGCATATTCCTATCAACCTGTCAGAAGTCTGCTCCTTCATCCAAGACTCGCAGGTATCACATACTCCATTGACAAGGTCAAAAATCAACCGCATAGCCACGCAGAACTCCTCAAAGTCCAAATTCCCGTCATTGTCAACGTCGGCCAAATCCCATATCCGCTCCAGCTGGTCGTCCCGCAATTGAGAGTTCTTCAACACAGGCGCAGCTTGAGAACCTGTGAGATGTGTACCGCCATTTGAGAGAGACGCGAATATTTCCCAGTATTTCTCGATTTCGCTCTGTTCGATGCGCTTGTTCGACATGTTGGCCCGGAAGGCTGGGACCCTGGTTCTCCCACGGCGAAATAGCCGGTCACCTCAATCCAGAAGTACTGTGGATAGCGGTACTGGTGACTGTACAGGATGATGTGTTTTGCAATTCTGGATTGCAGTGCCGGCGATCAGTGGTGCAGGAGCTGGCCGGACTGGACTGGGGAAGCTTCGAAGCTGACGCTCGCAAGTGGGGAAACCTCGGGGCTTGGCAGGCGCTAGTCATTAAGGGTTTAAAGCATCAGCGCTCTTGCTCTCTCCATCTTCTCTAACATCCAGACAATAATTTCTACAATATGCACAAGTGCGTGTAGTGTATTAATATCCTTGAAACTTCTTCTATGCGCATGTCACTTATCCGTGAGAAGTCCTCACATTCGCGTCTTCAACCTCATGGAAAGCGTGGTGGGTTGCACCTGCCCCCCTTGCTGCTTTTCTCAACTCTTCGTCCTTTCGTATGTGCTTGGATTTGTCGTACCGATTTCCCAGTCTTAAGGAAGTTCTTTTGCTTTTAACGTGGTCGTTTGGTCTGGAATTATGCAAGTAACACTCCAGTCCATCTGACTTAGTTACTCGCAACATATCAGGATCTCAGCCTCAGCATCTAGAGCACAGCTTTGCTAGCCTCATTTCACTGCGTAGTCTTCCCTCTAAGTTAGAGGGTTCACAAACACAGTTCAGCCATGTGTAGAGTAGAAGGCTGTCAGAAGTGAACCTATTAATAGCCGAATGCTAAAGAAGTCTTTCCTACCCCCCACCGTTACTCCCCTTTCTAGGCGAAAGTTCGTTATGCTGTCTTCTAGACAAGATGTTGCAAAAACCATGTTGATATATGCGAAGGTTATCCAGTAACCTCTGTATGCAGCATTCATAAACTGGTATCAATTTCCCAATAAAATCCAGTAGGCGATAATTTAGGCTGGAGTTATTTTTGTTGTTCCTTGGTATAATCGGCCCCCCCCCCCCCCCACCCAAAACGAGGAGACCACCGATTAAGCGCCGCATATGCGAGGTGTACCCATCTGAGCTGTACGCCGATATTTTTAAGACATTCTCTATGCTCGTTCGTGTTACCCTTACTGACCAGTCCTGTAAGTTCTTGGTGTCGATCATTATCACACAAGGGTTCCTCCATAATTTCTGCCCCCAGGAATCAAAATAATGAACCCCTGAACATTCCCACGCTTTGAACGCCCACAATGTCTTCTTATTTTTTAACTCAAATATGTATCAGAATTTCGGCATGGGGGATCAGAATACCTCAATTGCAAATCTTCCCCCAGGATATTCGACAATTGCTGGAGTATTATATGCAGCAAGTTCAACAGAAAGAAACAACTGGGATATCGTCGTATGGAACCATGTTGCCGCTGCATTTGATCATCCCCATTGGCGAGGTAGGTGGACAGAAGATGAAGATGAGCGCCCAAATATTGCTCCAAATCATTTACAGAGACAACTTGTCGACGCACTCACGCACTGCATCACCAAGCATTCGCGGCATCTTTACGAGTACTGTAAATCTTGCGGCTCTGAAGCCAATCATAGACCCAAGGTCGTCGACTGGGTTGCTGCATTGCATATAGTGTCTATATTGTGCTGCCCTCCAACTTCGATGCCAGAAGACTCGCAGATCGCCAATCAACGCAACTTTCGAATTACGAATGACACAACGCCTAGTTGTACAGTTCACGAGCATAATAAAGTGTCCAGAGAGGTGGTGTTAGAAGTCCATATGGTTGGTCGAAGCAAACGAAGCACGTTACACCAAGTCGAGTGTACTCGTACATGGCTTCACGAAGCACTTCAATGCGAGGAGATACGATATTATCTCACGCCTCTTGATAACTTAAGCCTCTCTATCGGACGGATCGACGAATGGCCAGCTTTTGACTCATATATGAGACCCCCAAGAGGTCATATTGTTCATGTACAAACGGCCGGTAACGTTGCTATCTTGCTCGTGGAAACCGCCTTCAAGAGTATGGAGGCTATACTTGCCACGGCCATCGTTACTGGATCCACAGGAGGGGCATGGCTTGGTATCACCCTGGCATCACTGTTTCTAATGCGCCGCGCAGCGGGCCTCTTTCCAAGCTCATACGGCCAAGTCCAGCCTCGCAATGGAAGCTCTATATCTGACGAGAAGCTAGATCTTCCCCCCGCCGGCATGGTTTGGGGGTTCGCTTATTCCATTCATGCAAGAGGATGGACGGATGAAAGTAGAATTGCAGTTGGATACATAATTATGTATGGCATGCTTGTGTTGGTTCAATGGTTCAAGATCCCCATCCGTCAGACATTGACATTTGCCGAGTACTACCCCACACGAGACGCTGTTCGATATGTCGTGTTAGGCACCGAGATCTTAATTGCAGTGACGATATCCACGAGATTGTACCGCCAGTCGACCAAGCGAAATATGAGACTACAACTCCTGCCGGCCTTGGTATATGTGGTATGTTTTGGATGTACCTTTGTGGGTTTAATCCTCGCGCAACACAACTTTGTTGGGCTGCTTAGCAGCTTCATGATTTTCTCGAGGGTTGTGGACCCTATAGCCACGATTGTGAGCTTGGCCGCGATGATGTTTGGGAGAGGTGAAAGCACTGCAAATAAAGTTCCGGACGGGAATTATAGTCCTTCTCTAGGACGGCGAGAAGATTCTCGTCAGAGTAATACAGGTAGAGGTTACATTCATATAGATTAGAATGACTACTGAATTCTATAGGGGAACTAAAAACGAATGAAACATCCACCATGACTGCGGACATGTCGGTAATGATGTGGGCAGTTGGAATAGGCAGTAGTGTCTTTTGACGACAGAGGAACTAGCACCAGAACCTCAAGAATGTTAACATTGTGTTTTGCATTATGTAGTATGTATCATGGTATCTAAGGTAATATAAATTAAAATTTCAAAGCTTGGCCTGGCGCTGCTTGTTTTGATAACGACGCAAAACGGCCGAATACATAGCCATGGGAAATGGCTTATCCTTCACATCCCAAAACTCATCATCACCACCTATCACCCGTTTCCGATATCCCTGCACGAACCGTCTCAATAACAACTCAGCCTCATTGCGTCCCGAACTGTGCTTCGGCCATTTGGCACGAAGTGCATCAAAGTCATCCCCGATGAACAAACCGACCGTCTCGGTACAAAACAATAGCTGGTAGGCTTCTAGCGTCAAGAAGGGGCTGTATACAAGCGTTGTCTCATCGATATATTGCGCTGCTTCGCCTAATTCTGTTGCTGAGGGGGTGGAGAGGATATGCACGCCTAGGCTTTGGAGGAAAGTCTGGTCGTTTTTGGAAAATGATGGATCTTGCGCGTATATCTCGACTTCTGGATTATAGAGTCGTAGTTGTGTGGCAATGGCGAGGAATATTGTTAATTGTTTTATCCTCCGGGTTTGGTCTGCGGATTTAAAACTGCCTAGACCTAAGGATACGATTTTTGTGACAGTAGGTCGGGTTTTGGATTCGATTAGGTGGTTTATTGAAATTGAGAGATTTGATTCAAGGTAGCGGGTTCTGGTTATATTGTATAAGATGTGAAGTTGCTGGATGTCCCGAGATGATGAGGCTTTGGGTTTTGAAGTTCGTTTTGATTGGGTGGATTGTTCGATTTCCATTGAGTGAGGCATGGTTATCTATAGAACTAGCGCTTGTCGTTGTTTGATGCTCCATCTTCAAATCCAGCACGGCTGAGTCCTTATAATTATACTCCATCGTGAAATCTTTTGCTATAAAAAATCTCGGTGCTATACAATGACGTACGTGTATGTTGTTCGGATTTTATTATTCGTTCCTTGGTGTTGTGTTCGATGTGCTGCAATCGTATCTTGCACAATGGTGGATTACAAATGTGCATGCGCTTATAAATACAACGTCGGGATTGTGAGGAACTGAAAGTTCGTAGAAGTCACCGAAAAGACGGCGTTAATATTTAGGGCACCAAATCTGTTATGCGTCAATTCGTCTTCTTAGGTTTCTTCGGATTTATTGTCTTTATTCTTAGTAATGTGTAAGAACGAATAATTCGAGGAAGTGGGGAGCTCCAGGTATCAAAGTTACCTCCGTCCGGGATACTAAAGCTGAGTGACCTTTAAACTATGAGAGTGAAAATTGAGACAATTCTAAGTAAGGGAAAAGAGAAGACATCAAAAAGAGGAACGGCAGACAGAGTTGTGACTTAAGCTGTCAAGTGATTTCGAGTCATATAAATCACGTGAGTCATATACTCTTTTGGCAATCCTTTGTTTTTCTAGACACCAAGGGACTAGGAATGACGAACAACGGTTGCAAAAAGGGGGCTTCGATGAGGCAAAAGGAGTAAAGTAACGTATAAAAGCTGAAACAACCATAAAAATTTAACGGAAGCGACGACTTGACCTATTAGCAGCACTAGGCCGCATAGCAATAACAAGGGGGAAAGGTTTGAATTAACTCTAGATTATCTATCATATAACTTCCTTGCAAGTGGAATTCTAAAGCCAAGTAATCTTCGCCATACTGACATAATTTGCACAACTAGCATAACTAACCAAAAGAGTCTTGCCCGTCGGATCCCATCCAGGGTGCGCGTGACCTTGGTAATTGAAATTGAGCTCCGGTGCGGCAGCACACTCAGGAGGAATTGGCGGTGTCCAAATGGCTGTAAGAAGTTAATAACGGAATTTCACATACACGCATGGAAGATTGGAAGACTTTTGGCAGCAGATGGGACTGCTTTCAAGACTTTGACTTACCGACAGGCTTACTCCAAGGGCGTTCTACCTCACCACTTTCCACATAGCTGCATAACCCCAGAGTCAGCAACTTTTCAGAAGATTGAAGTACAAGGAATGTGAGATTTTGGGGGAGGAAGAAGTAGTGCTCTAGACGTTTCGTACCTGAACCAAAATGTCGCATCTATACCCGCATCGTTCCACATCTATGAGACCCAAGGAAGTCAGAATCTCTTCATGTTCTTTTTTGGTGAAACATCTCCAACAGGAAATATGTGTCCGAACGCTTACCATCACTGTCGTTTTGTGGTAGTTATCATACCAGACATCACCTACATTTGGCCCAAGTAAAGTTCCATTTTTAGGGCCTTCTACAATCAATGGTACGCTCCAGGTGATGATATTTCCTGTTGCATCATTTTTGGTGAGAGGATCTATTTGCCATGATTTCGTCGCAGAGTTATAATAAGTATACTGATTCCGATCTGCGATGCTGCTAGGCGTACTTGGTGTCCTGGCCAACTTTATCCCCGTCACATCGGAGCCGTACAAATACAGATATCCATCAGGCTTTACTTCTAGAGCAAAAGTACCATACTATAGACAACACGAAGTCAGCAATTGCTTTGCCGAAAGAATTTCTCAATCAAACAAGCCATCTTGAATCGTAGATTTCCCCTTTTCATTACTTACGTATACCTCGTTCGCGTAGAAAAGTCTTCCATTACCGAGGCGTTTGAACGGAGGGCTCTCTCCTGGTGCAATAGTCTCGGGGTCTGTGACGTTCATCTGCACCATCGTGTTGTAGAAGTCTGTGCTAGTCCCTTCATTCAAACACGGGAATACTCCCAAAAGAGTTTGCCCGTCCGGCATTGGGGTCATACCGCTCAACACTAAGGGTTCTTAAAGTCAGCTGTTGCTCCTACTAGATTGGCATCATCTTATGGAAATACAGCACTAATTGCTTCACAAGATCCAAAGAACTCAGGTCTATGACATGATCTGGACATAGAATTTCTCTAAATGTCTCAAACATCTAAAACAATAGAGGCGTTGAAAATGATCTTTACGAAGCCGACCCGTCGTATGTATTAATATCCGTGAGTTAATCCCGCAAAGCAAATATTGCAGGATTTGCTTCCTAGTTGAAGCGAGATGGGCGTAATGAGAGTCAAAACTGTTCGAGATTTCTTACTCCAGACGGCAAATATAGGGCCAACATCAGTTTCATTCCCTTCCGGTCCGACAGGTACAATGCCGCTAAATATGGCTTCGCCTTCTAGTCCCTTCATACCGAATTGATATTGTTTTATGGGATTTCCTGGCTCTCTCTGATCATGACATTAGTACTAGCGGCGCAATGGTTTGAGAAGACTTACATAGCCAAAATAAGCAACAGAGTTGTGCACAAAATTAAAGCCGCTTGAGTTCGTAGCCGAGTCAGCGAAGATCTGGACATGGTACCCATTTGTACTAGCACCGCCTCCACCATCATGATAGATGCCCCCATCGTTCAAGACGGGATCAGTGACCCAGCCAAGATCTCCAATCGAAGTCGCTATGAGAGGGAGGTGATGGCCGTAAGTTACTACCGAGAAAGCAACAGGTATGTTGAAGACGGTGTTGTAGACTAGGAGCACTATCGTGATAACGCAAACAATCGCGGCAAAACCTAACGGGACCCTTGACGTTGAAGACAACATCTCCTCATGAACCCAACTATGTGAGAGAAGAGCTCACTCAATTGCCGCTTGTTTTGGGCGAATAAAGACAGACGCATCATCTGCTTAGATGCAATCTTACCTACCTAGGTATCTTCAAATTTCCCTAGTGTCCCCCCCACACCCCGCGTGATTGAACCGAGGCTAAATAGAGGCTAGTCTTCTCCCCATCCCGCTCCGCCACGTGCAAATGTCGCTTAGTTCTACTATCCGAACCCCTTTTTGACCACACCCCTTTTTCTACAAATAGTAAGTACGTAGGCAGAGCACCTCTCCCAGCCTTGGGACAACAACCACTAAAGCTATACGTAATCCCATCGGCACACTTTTTCATTACGAGATAATTATAATCCTACTTTTCAGACTTGGAGATGGACAACTTCACATGCTAAACATTTCAGCGTCTTGTCCTAGATTGCATTGAACCACTTCAGCAACTGCAATATGATAAAAAAACTTTGTTGATCAATAAGAATCGATAGTCAGGTTGATTATTGATTGTCTTACCACTGGATGTCTGCTAGTGGTATGGAGAAACGAATGAGAATTTAACTAGAGTGCCAATACTATAAGAGACCCCAGGACTACCCGATAGATGCAGAAGACACGCAAATTGCAACGCTGAATAACCCGAGTCTAGATTTTGCTAATTAGCGGACAGTACATTTAAGAATCACTCACATCACATTTCTAATTTCACAGATCAACAAGCTGAGAGGGGGATATTAAGTTCATAGAGTATCATTCATAGCGTACTATAGTACCGTAGTACTAAAGCCTAGCCATCACATCATTAAGAAATTCCATCATAACGCCGATACGATGCATAAATTGACCCAATGATTGCCCCCATTCATGAACGGGCACATGGTGAAAACATTGGTATTTAAAAATTATCCCCGCACTCCCTCTCATCCCAACTTCCCATTATGTAAATCATGCAATGCCAGTCTTCTCGGCATGTCCCTCAGGTAGCACATCAGCAAGCGTCTCACCCGTGCCAACCAGATCTTCTTCGACGGTGACATGGTCCTTGACCTTGAACCAGATGACGGGCGTGGCGCAGACGAGGGAGAAGAGTAGGAGACCCCAGGTCGAGGCGAACTCAGCCATGAAGGAGATCTTGCGGGAGTCGAGAGACCAGATGACGGCTGCGCCCGCGGATTGGATTCCCTTGTAAAATCCGACGTAGTTGGCGGCGCGACGACCAGAGTTAGAGAGTGCGCCCATGTACCTGGTTTCTTGTTAGCAAGTTTCGTTTACAGTTGTGGTGGAGGAAATCTACGTACCAGTAAACAGCCGCTTGCCAGACGGAATCGTAGAACCCGTAGAAAAAGTAAAGGAACATGGGACCGGCATAACCAGACGTTTTCCAATCGGTAGGCTTGAAGTCCGTGACTGGTCCGACTTTGGGATCTGTGTTGACGGATTCACGAGTATATCCCTTGGCGTAATCGTATCCACCACCCCAAATAGCCAGGGTGAGGACGAAAAGAAGACCGAGGGAGAGCTTGGCACGAACCGAACGGCGGACCCAGGTAATATCCATACATACGCCATAGACAATAGCACCAACGATCTGAGCAAGGTAGTAGAGGAGGTTGTTCAAAGCCTTGGTGCGGGTATCAAAATGGGCACCGTTGACGCTATTCTGTTGGTAGGTTGTGAACCAGTTGGAGGACCAAAACATGGGGAATAGGAGGACGACCAGGGGCTCATGTCGAAGGGTCTCCCAGAGACCAATGAATTCCGATTGCCAGCTAGGATGTTTCATTAGAACGACCTTGGATCCATCGGGACGAATGACATCGTTGGCGTTGCAGAGAAGGAGGGCGAGGCATGCACCAAGGAACATGAGGATGATAAAGGCAATATAAGTACCATCTCCAACCGTCTTGTTGGCTGTAACATGGATATTCTGACCGAGTGGGATCTGGCGAAAAATGTTAGGATGTAGTTATAGTGTATGAAGCGCAAGTACACATATTTGGATGTAGACGCGATGGAAGAGAGGACCGGAACTTACCAAACTCCCAATAACAGCCCCCGCGTTGAAAATAGCCCAGAAAATGGCAAAAAACTTACCCTTGGAACTCTCCTTGGGATAGGAGATCATAATAGTTCCTTGGGCAGTCCAGAGAAGACCAGCGCATACTCCAAGAAGGGCACCAGCAAAGATGTTGAAACCGCTGACGTCGGCATGTACTGATGCGAGCAAAGAAATGGCATAGATGCAGTATCCAAGTCCACCAAAGGCAAGCGTGCCCTTGACACCAAGCTTGTTAACGAATGTGCCACCGAAGAAACCAAAGACTGCGAATGTGGAGTAGAGAGCCGTGTTCTGCAATCAACGTATTAATGTCAGCATTGTGAATATGACTGTATAGGGAAAGCGCAAGTGGCATATGTACGCATGAGTAGTACGAACCATATTATCGGCCAGTGTAGCGTCCGTCTTTCCTCCTCCTCCAAGACCACCCAAAGCGTTGAACATGCCCGGACACAGGAAACAAACGAAAGACACCATGATCAGCTGGAATCGCGGCGAGGCATACCAGGGAATGGTGAGAGGGCCAATCTTGCGAGCGCGCCATTTCCAACCAGCAGGGCGATCGGGAACAACGAAAGCAGTGTCGCCGATATCTACATTGTCATGCACAGGCTCTTTGTAGTCGTTTTCGACTTGAGGAGAAGCAGCGGAGGTTGGGACTTCAGAAGCCATGGTATGGGAAGATGCGAAGATGAGATCTAGAAGCGCCAGATAGGGTAGGGTAATGAAGATGCTGGGTTGTGTGGTCGTGTTCCAAGAGTTGGGTGAACTCTTCTCTTTTATCGTTGAAGTCCCCGAGGTTGAGTGTGAAAAGAAGCCTGTCTGGAGTCATATACGTACAGCCTTGGAGGCTGGTGAATGTGGCTTGGTGAGTCGGGGTGTAAGATAGAGTCGATCCGGGCGAAGAGTAGGATCGCAATTGCACCGCACTGTCGGTATTGCACGATTATCTTGTCTGGGCTGCAAGAAGAAGAGAGAAAGGCCGTCAGCAGAAATGGGAGGTTTGGAAATAATATAGTCGCCTGGCCTGCCCTCTCATCTTCCTTCGCGTGAGGGACGTGAGGGACGTGAGGTAGGGTGAGGTTACAGGGTCTAGTATGGTCTATAGCCGTCTACATGCAAGGATCAAGGCAAGAGAGTGAGATAAAGATAAGACTTTCTCACTAGAAGCAGAGAAAAACAAACGGGCCTTCTCCGCAACAAGCTGGGGTCTTGACGCTATCACCCTGGCCCTGGCTGGTCTATATCGCGGCTGAGGCGTGTGAATGGCTAAGCTCAGGCACTGACTGGCCTTGGGACGGACGACGGACGACGGAGGGATCTTACCCCAGTGGCTGGTTGCATATCGCCGGGCTGGTCCATGTAACGTGTGATGTTTTTGTGAATTCACACCTATCGTTGCGATTTAACTGAGAGACAGGTTCGAGAAGCTCCATGGAACTTTGGAAGGCCAAATTGTTGCAATGCGCAAGCTCTGAGTGGCAGTCTACAGTACCTTACTAATTAGCAGATCCACCTGCCTGGCAGGCTGGCTATGCTATCTGGGTCCCTTTTCTCGAGGTACAGTATCATTCTGGCGCAGCGCCGTCCATCTCATCTATGGCGTTGGATATTCACAAAGTGCCATTTTACTTGGTAAGATTCCAAAGTTTTACCAATCACAAGGTTGCACCGGCGTCAACCAACCACACATGGCATTGTGGGGGGCAAATTCCATCCCTCTTGTCGAGTCGCACCTCGTACAACGAGTAGGACAACTCTATCATCCTGCTCGTATTATTAGATAGGTTCTAACACGCTTATTTTACGGCTGCGGGGGAATCTGTTAAGAACCTCAAGGCAAGTAAGCTCCTAACTCGTATCGAATAGCCCAATTAGCAATCACCCTGGCAAGCCGAATGCAGCTACTCTATACTCCGTACTGTATAGTACTTGGAAGTACTCATATCTTGGCAATGCACCGCCAATTCAAGCCCAAGATTCCAATTGATGCCCTGCAGGGTTCACTTCCACTTGGCCCACAATTGATTATCATCGACAGATGGCGGTGGAGTGAGTGGCCTGCCTCGCCTGCGACATAAAAATGACTTCCAGCCTCCAAAGCTACCTTCCTCCCACGCGATAAAGATACCGTAGGTACGGAAGGTACTGTATGCTGTTGCTCTTCGGCACGGCACGTAAGCAAGGTTACAGCAGTACTTTTCTGGTTTCATGTGCATGTGCATGTCCCTTTGGATGTGGATGCTGAGTGCTGGTTACATGAATTACCGCTCTGTTCTGCTACTGTCCATAGATAGGCCTTGAATTAGTATTTGCAGCCTGCAGTACAAGATACAGAAACGCCATGTGCTGGTTCGGGATGTCGTGTGCTCTCATGTCAAAGTTGACAGGTGGGACCGAGAAGCTTGGACAACCAACCACCTTGCTGGGTTCGCATTTATTGATTTGCATGCATTTGGTATCGAGAGGTAGTGCGTGTGCAGTTCATCCCATTCCTTTGCATCCGAACAGTCCCTTATATTTCCCTTCATCCCTCGCACAACTCATACCTCATACCTCAAACCCTTTAATACCAACCTCAGTCAGTATCTTTTTCTTCCAACAAGTCGTACAGTCCCTCCCTTTCCACGACATAAACATCTGCCGTCAAATGTCCAATGATTGCGTTCCACAGCTTCGAGAAGAAATCTTTTCACCATCATTGGTCCTCGCCAGGCGATATCTAGATGCTTCAACCCGTGTTCAATCTCCACAATTTGCATCTGGCAGATGTAGTGCGAAGAGTTTCATGGCCTCTGCTGTAACTCTGAATAGATACAGCAGGATTACATCGGATGAGGCTGAGCTGCCCATGAGACGCTTTTCGCCAACCGAATATTACACAAGATGGACATCATACCATCACGCCTCTCTGCTACATCCATATAGGAGTAGGAGTAGCTAGGCGATATTTGACATGCCACAGCAATGCCGTGCTACGTCTATGCATGGCAGATGCAATTTGACCAACTTTTCCTTTCCTCGATGCATATTGTGGCAGTTTCATACAAGTCTCCCGATTTTAATTAACTGAACGCTATATATGGGCAATCAACGCCGTGCTTCTAAAATAAATGAGTCGGCATATAGGGGGCGATAACAGTCAGAACACGGCGAAGCAGCCATGCCTTAGCACTCGCAACAACGAATGGACTGTTGGTGCTCTCGTATTATCCAACTGCAACTGCCACTTCAGTTGGTATTGTAGGTCAATTCTACTTCCAACACAGCAAGGCTGGACCAAAAATGTCTCACCATAGCCAACACCATTCACATACATATTACGGATTTTTGGCTTACTTTACCAATTACCCATTCCAACATCCGAAGCTTGGCTTCGCCCCCACTCTGCCCCCACCACAAACCTCCGAAGGCAAGCCTCCATCTCCACCTCCATCAGCCTCCTAAGTCTGCGGTTCTTAATTTGCGGGGAAACGAAGCTGGCCTGGCTCAGCCTCAGGATCGCTTGCTCGGCACGAATGGTTACCTTTATGGGACAGGACGATCGCATCGTATTGCAAGGAACGGGATCCGCTTCCCAGTGGGCGATACGAGTACTACCTCCTCATATTTCATATTTCTCATATGCAAGTCTTCCCATTCATCCCCCAGGATCCGCATATGCATATGCAAGTCCTTCCCACACTGCAGTGCTCGAATAAGCACCTTGAAACGCGTTTCAAATTGGACTTTCAGAAGCATATCTAAGGCAAGCATGAAATGCAATTGTCGTTCTTTCATCTGCTGCGTAACATTCTATAGGTACTATTCTTCCGACTTGCAATTTCCGGGCCATTCTTCATCCATCTCATTCCTTTTCAAAATTCTAGGGCTAGAAGAGAGGGGAAAGGATGCTAAGCGTTAGTTGGTGCGAATACATACCATAGCATATCATCAATTTCTTCCTTCTATTTTTTACACTATCACACTATTACTAGGATAAGCAAATACGCTTAGAGCCTCCTTAGCACTACTGTATGTACTTTATTTTACTTTACTTTTACTTTACTCTACAACAAAGTACATTTACAGCATAAGCATCTACCAACCGTATCTCCCTTTCTTCATCATCACCTCACTTTATTTACCTCGCTTCTCAATTCATCACTTGGAGTTGCGTTCACGTACTGAGGTTGCTCCTGTGTAGGTATGTAGGTTCGTGCATTTATAATGTTGTTAAGATTTTCTTTCGGGTTATTAGGGGAACGTGGGGAGATAATAGGTTATATTTTATGTATATGAAGTTGGATTAGAAAGCCTGAATGATTTGGGGTTGGAAAGGAGGGAAGACGTCCGTTAGTACTTGTGAGGTGTTATAAGGAGTGTATATCAATGTAGAGGAGCAGGAATAGTTAATGTATTCATCGTTTGTCTGTTTATCTAGTACGGTATAGCGCTCATTAGTGTCTCTGGTCTACGATCTATTATACAGCTATACAGCATCTCTCATCCCAAACGCCTAAACACCCCTATCCCCATCCCCGCCCCCGCCTCCATGCCCTACCAGTCCCAAGATCACATCATAGTTTCCCTTTAAGCGGCAGCAGCAGCTTTACTATGCCTCTTCGTCTCCTCCATCTCCTCCCTCATAATCTCATTAAACTCCTCCCAGCCCTCCAGATAAAGATGATGCCCCGCTTTCTTGATAATCACCACCTTTGCGTTCCCATTCTCCTTCCTCTTCTCCTCTGCACTCGCGATTTCTAGTGCTCTAGCCTTTTCTTCCTTGAGTTTTTGCTCAGCTGCGAATCCACCGGCTACGTCCATCCAGTCGTTTTCGCCGTACATAAGGATGACTGGAATGCCGGTTTCTTTGGTGAGAGTGGAAGGAGATGTGGCGGTAGGTGACGGTGTAGGGAGACTTTGTCGGCCAACGCCTTGAATGCGTCGGATGAGTGGACTGCGGGCGAATGCGCCGGGAGCAAGAATATAGGCTAGTGCGTACTCGCCGCTACCTCTCTGGCGGAACAGGGAGTAGGCGTAGTCGTGCAGGGCTTCAGATTCTTGTTCAGGTAGATGTGAGAAGCGGCGGGATGTCCAGCCCGAGACGAAGCGTGGGCCTAGAGGTCCTGTCCAGCGAATAACACTGAATGGGGAGATGTTGGCGTCCCAGAGGTAAGAGAGCCATTTTGGGATGGGTCGACGGGGTGGTGGTGCTGCTGCTTCGGTGGGCTTTCGGCCGACATCTGCTTTTGAGCGAGCATTCAGGAAGTTATTGTTGTCGCCGTTGGTCTTTAGATTGCCGTTGTGCTGAACTGTTTCCTCTTCTTGGTCTTGTAGAAACTCAGATGCCATTGTTGAGTCTCCTGGTTCTGGCATTGCGGCATGTACTGCGTATGGATCTTCAGGTATCCCGACTGGTGAGGCCAGGACAAGCTTATTGAGATGCCCGGGGTACTTCAAAGCATATGCTACTGCCATGTAGCCTCCCATACTGTGTCCGAGCAGTGTGAACGTGTCGATCTTCTTCAATATTCTCCACTCCTCCAGTGCATCGATGAACCAGTTCTCCGCCTCGCTGATCTTCCCCGCTTGGTCCTTGGCGTGTACCTTAAAAGGTGGTCTACTACTTCTTCCCATTCCCAACATATCAAGAGCATATATCTTCCAGCCCTTTACTCTGCTCAATCCTTCAAAGTTCTTGTAGAAAAACCCAAGTCCAGCTCCATAACCATGTAGCATCACCAAGTTCTCCTCCACATCCTCGTTATCTCTCTGCACCGAGAACTCATTCAGCGCTCTGTTCTTCCCACTCAGTTGTACGAGTTTCGAGTGCCACGATCTTGGGCCATAAGGATCGTTTATAGAATTCGTCCTGACTGGCCTTGCAATTCGCTCAGGGTCCGTATTGATGGACATACTTGATTGTTGCGCGGATACAGGTGCAGATCCAGTTTGTGTATGGGTAGGAGGTTTCTGGAGATATGGGACGAAGGACATGACATTGTGTTCTGCAACTGCGGGTGAGATGCTCGCCCACCATTGACCGACTGCAGCTTTGTACCCCAGAGGGAAGTATCCTGGCTTCACAGGTGCCAATTTTGGTTGCGCTCTTTGCGAGGCCAACATTGGCTGTTGGCCTCGATTAGAGGAATCGGAGTTCTCAGCAGACATGGTGGAATACGTATTCCTTTTGGGCTTGGTGCAGGGAAGCCGTAGGTGTTTGAAGTGAGTTATCACAGTTCGTCTGGCGCATGCGTTGATGGGGATTGATCGCAAGAGCGACGGCAGACTGGGAGTGGGACACAACGTGGAAGATGGAGGTTGAGAAGCAGGAGGACTGCCTCTCGTGTCTTATGTGTGAATGAAATTTGTTTGGTCTTGGAATCGGACTTAGGCAGTCATTAAGTGCGTGGCACCTGCGGACCCGAGTATCGATGATGATATTGTTGTACCTAGATGGTGTTGTGGCGATTCAACGAAATCGCCAATTGGCGGACGAAGAAGCGGTAAAAGGTGATTGGTACAGTATCAAATAAGTTCAATATTGGCAACACTATACTCCGCATAGAAAGTCACTATACACATCAGTTCCGAACGGCTCAAAACCCGCGGATTTGCTGGTGTTGCGTGGACGTGTCAGTCGGCTCAATCTGGTGGCCGACTCTTGCAACAGCGACAGCGGAGTTTAAAAGTTCCTACTCCGAGCACTGTGAAAGCGAATGCGAAAGAAAGGGCCAGGGGTTATCAACTCGAGTTTGAGTACTGCAATGATTAAAAATAAAAATAAAAATGACCACTGCGTACCTGTACATATAGTAAATTTGTTGTGAAGGCACATGTCTAGGGTTCCTAAAGAAAGTTGTTCCTCCCCCATCCATCCTGAACTCATAACCGCGGCTTTTCAACCTTGCATCGTAGAACAACAAACGAGTTTTGCAAAAATAGCAACTCTCAACTCTCAACCTCACAGTAACAGTCTTGACCCACGAATACATATTCTTGAAGCTACAACCATCAAGATGATATCATAGCAGTCCAGAATCGCACATCCACCATGAAATAGCCAAGACTCAACCTCGCGCGCAATGTCGAAACTAGACCAACTAGTCAAAGGCGCCCCTCCTCCTGAGAATAGATACGATATCTCCTCAACCACTCCGATCATTTCTACAGAATCACAGACTTCGCCGTCAGTGCCAGATCCACTAGCATCTCTACCCTCGTCCCCCCCACAAATCTACCTCAACCTCTTGATCCTCGAAGCATCGCTCCGAGTACAATGGCTCCAACTACGAACTAGACGACGACAGCACACATTCTTCTTGATGCTCCTTGGGCTGTGGAATATATATTTTGGATACGCATTGTTTCTTAAACCGCGCGAAGATGGCAGTGGTGTCGGAGGGTCCGTATACTGGGTGGTGGAGGTGGTTGAGAAGGTCTGTTTTATGGGCGGCATCTTCACCGGAATATTGATTTGGGTTACTGGACAATGGGAACGAGGGATACGATATCCCAGGAGATGGGTCTTTACTACGAATAGGGGATTGAGGGGCTTCAACTGCAAACTGGTGGTCATCAAACAGCATTGGTGGAGTGATATCATATCTACGCTGGGCTTCTTGTTCTCATATGGACTGTTTTCTGGCAACAACGGGACCTCGTATCGATTTGTTGACCATACACTACTAAAGGATTCGGAGAAAGGGCAACGGAATGGAGGAAATAACGTGTTACCGAACATAAATGAGCACGATGATCTTGGTCACGAGGAGGATTTGGCAGACGGCGGGGATTATGTGCAGCTTTTGTTATTGCCGAAACCCTTTTCTGCAACTTTCCGCGAGAACTGGGATATATTCCGCTCGGAATACTGGGAGAAAGAGAATGAACGGAGAGCAGGATTGCGGAAGATCTTCAAAGCAAGAGACAGGAAGGTTGCCAAGGAAGAGGGAGGTTGGCTATGGTGGACAGGCTATCGGGGTTTCAAGCGTGGAAAGACACCTGATATTGAGAAGATTCATCATTCTGTTCATCGACATGGGACTGTTGAGAAAAGACCTCGTAGCGGAAGCATTCGGTCTGGCTCTCATTCCAGGAACTCTTCACGAAGTACCACGCCTAGTGCTGAGCCAGAGGAGTCTACTGGAGGACACAGTCGCGCAGGGAGTACTGCTTCGGACCGAAGGAGAAAGAAGAGTACTGCTGCTATTGGAACCAGAGTTCAGAAGCTTTCACCTTCCGGATCTCGCTCTGTAACTCCAGACGTTCATTCTCCTCTGGCAAGAGAGAACAGCTATACAAGTGTTTCTTCCTTGGATAGCGAGCGTTATGGAGTTTCGGGGGGTGATGGGGATTCTACGAGATCACTAAAGCCAAAGCCTGCCCCGTCGAGGAAGCCTGGGTCTAGTAAAGGTGCTAAGTAGACGTAGGCATTAGTGCACCAGGTGTTGTGATAATATCAGATATTGTACTGTCCATCATTACTCGACCGATTCATTATAGAGGTTGAACTATGCCTGTCCATTCTATAGAGCCTCTTTCATTAGACTATCAATAAAGAAACCATTGCACCTTAGTGGTCCTTTGCATACGGACTAAGGCACGTGCCTGGTTTGGTGCTAGAAAATGCACCGACCGAAACCAGAATAGCTGACTAAGCTAGCACCTGCCTAGTACTAGTCCTCTGACCTCGATTCATCGTTGTTTCTTTAAAGTGTCCCCTCTTCTAAGAAAATGCAAACCAGATGATTCTTAAAATATTGGATCAAGCCATCCAGCTACAGCGCGGTGCGCATGTGCATGTGCAACTGTATCGCATTTCTGAAATTCAGTGAATCGCCTTTCGTACCTGATATTTCCTCAGCCTTGCGCTTCCGCGCCCGAAACTCGATTGCAATATACTGTACCGCTACTCATTGCCACATATGGATCCAAGTCAACAACAGCACCTCCGGAGTCTGCTGGGACAAGAGAATTTAATGCCAACCATGTACAACATGAAGACCAGTGAACCAACCCTACCCTCTTACCCACGATCTGGATACGATATGGTGACCGCATCTGAACTCGTCGGAGCTACCCCCTCAGGCGCATACTCATGGCGTGTAAGTAGATAGTGCCCACGCGGGGAAGTACATTTAGCGCTAATATTTGTATGCAGCCTCCATCGCCCCCTCATATTCACGTCCCGCAAGCTCCAGAAGACCAGAAGTTTGTCCTGCCCGCCTACGACGACACCTCTGCCCAGGGAGCAGATCGAGCTATCCTTAAAAGCGTGACTGAAGGAGATCATGTTTCAGTCGCGACAAGGGATTGGAAGTACGACTGGCGTAGAAAGGCTCAACCCATCCTCTCATTCCTTCACTTGGGTCCGTCGTCTGCAGCTCGCGATATCACATACATCCAAACACAGGGCATCACCATGTTGTTGGTCATTAGAGATTCGCGATCTGCGAATGCTAGACTTTTGAGTGGTGAGAAAATCGCACGGCAATTAGGCATTGAAGCAGCCGCTATCGACGTCGCAGACTATCAGGAGCTCATTGCGGCATTCCCTCGAGCCATTCAAACTATCAACAATCACCTCATCTCAGAATATCGCAAGCATAACCCCTCTGGCCTTCGTCAGGGTACCAAATCTCGAACACCCTGGGGAAAGGTGCTGGTTTTTTGCGAATCCGGCAATGAACGCTCGGCTGAGGTTGTAGCAGCCTATCTCATGAGCATGTACCGCCTAGACCTAATTGCTGCGATCCAATATATCCAAACTCGGCGCTTCTGTGTCGCCTTTGACGACAGTATGAAGAACCTTCTTCTCAACTACCAGCAGCTTTTGGAGGCAAGAAGGTCGGTTGCAGGTGCCACCTTGACCCAAACAGTGCTGAATGGAACCAACAACGGAATTAGTCAGTCGAAAGCTAAAAGAGGCAGGGAAGAAGTCGAAATAAATGATGAGGGCATGGACCTGGATGATGCTGATGACGAGGCAAGATTTATGGGACGCACTACATTCGTTCCATTCACGTGAACTATGGCATAGAGAGCTGTATATTGTACGACATGGGTCACATCAGGTGGGAAGGAATATGGTTATGGAAATGGAGTTTGGGGGACTGCACCTGGTGTACTGATAACGGCGTTTTCCTTTAAATACCCCAAATGGCGTAGATGGCTCCATTTCAAATTTATGGTAGGTGCATGTTTGCTAGTAGCAAATGAATGCATTACAAAATACACTTTCAAAATCTCTATCAATGTGAGTAGCTTTTGTGGTTGTGAATTTTACTCTCAAGTGACTACATGCGTGCTCTTAATGGGATCTGAATGTTTGCACTGGGGCGCTTTTTCTCTGCCACCATTCTTTGAGGTTTCATCTTGTGAAATTCATTCGAGATTTGAAGGGATTTCACTTTTAATGAACGAAGCCAAGTCTTGCTCAATTGTGAACCGACAAAAAGAGTCCCCGTACCGCAGTCACAAAAGTGAATTACAAGGCTATTAGCAACTTATCAAATCCTCTTTACCCACTTCCTATGCTCATATTTGAACAGTCAATAATTCACCGCCGTCTCGATATTGCATACATCTGCCATTCACCAATCCATTGTGCCAAGTCCAACCGCAATATCACATTATGCTGTCTCGCATTAGCACTGACAATCCACACGCGTTGTTTGCTTTGCTTTCGACATACTTCAAAAACAAATGGAGCTAAGATCTATAACGCGTCGCCCACTTCGATATCGCGACGACGACAAGATCGACGAATACCTACCACCCAAACCCGTCTTTATTCTCCCTATCACTCCATACGATCCAACACTGCCGCCTGCCGCGTTTCCTACCATTCCTTTGGAGGCATATCCACAAAACGATACGGAGGATTCGTATTCTTGTAACAAGTGCGAAGAAGAGCCGCTACAGCTGGTGCACCGCCCAGCGAACGAGATGGAGAAAGGCTTGGGGTTTAGGTGGGAGGCTGTTGGGGAGCCTGGGAATTTCAATCGCTTGTTTGGTGATGAAGTTGCACCACGCGCTCCTTTTCTGAAGGGGTATCCGGCGAATGGTGGGGAGCCTGTTGAAGAGGAGTATGATGGATGGGTTCCGAGGGATGTTAAGAACACTGAGGGCCAAATGGAGACGAGAGAATTCGTCAAAGCCTACGAAGAAAGCGATGTTCAATGGGTTAGCATTTCAAACGGCATGAAGCTCATCGTCTTCCGCGAGTTGACTAGAAGCATGTCTTTACAATGCGTCAGCGACTTTCTAGACCTCTCGGGTGAAGAGAACGAAGATTTTGCCAAGCTATATGACCAGGAGCTGGCGCTCAGTGAGAAAGAAGATATTATCCTCGAGCGAATTAGACATCGGCAACTTGCATTGCTAATGAGCAGTCCTCAAAACACGGCCGAGGAGTGGGAAGCTATTTGGGAAGAGGAATACGGCCGCGTCTCACTTGGACAATCTTCTACATTCTCTATCAGCAAAGCAGACATTCAACTCACCAAGCGCTTCCTTTATCACTTACCGGTTCAGGAGAATTTTGATGTTGGATATGAGGGACGCGAACGTCTTCCAACTGAGCTTCAGTTGATGGCAGTTGTCTTGAGAATTGAGGGATACGAAGGCACCAGTACTACTTTCTTTGATCTCGACTTTGATGACTTGGACGAAGAAGACAGTGTTGATGACGGAACTGAGCCTGAAGGGGGAAACAAGAACTATGTTGTACATAATGAAGCTGAGGATGTGGTGATTGTGGAGCCTCCTGCCAGTTCTTTCAATCAACACCCTGCGGTTTTCTCGAACTTCTCACGCCCTCTTGTCGCACAAAAGACCCAACGGTCACATAAGAGACCTCTCGGTCGCCCGGTTTTCTCGGAAACAGAAGACGCTGAGGTGGACACAGCTCCTCCAAAAGGGACTTCCCCAGAAGACTCAGACTACGATACCGGCGAAAGTTCCGACACCGAAGATGAAGACATTCTAGCCGCTGTATCATCTCACACTGCTACCTCCAGCCGCGATATTCTTAGAGAGAAGAGGCGCAGAGGACGCCCGAAGGGATCATTCGGCACTCGCAACAAGAAGCAGTTGAGCCCCCGAAAAAAGTTCGCCAGTCTGGCCGAGTTTGATGAAAACACGGACCTCAAGACACCTCCTTATAATTTGCTTCGGCGACAGAAAAAGACGCATGGCCCCACGAAGGTGGTAATGTTCAAGGTTAATCCATCGAAGTTGAAGCAAGTTACAAATGCGTCATCTCCAGCTAGCTCTCCTGGTATGCCTCCAGGCGTCTTCGCAACACTTCCTATGCCATCGACAGCTCGTTCATCACATACTTCAAACAAACCATTGAAGGATACTTCCGTGATCCCAGGAAGGTTTTCAGAATATGTTCAAGGCAAGCCTGCTGAGCCCCCCAGGAAACCTCGAACTGGTAGTGATACTCCTCAAATTCGCACCAAGCCAAGTCCGCAAGTCGCCAATTCTCAACTAGCTAGACCCAAGTCACAGGCCCATGCCCAAGGCTTCGAATCACTTAGTGCACCCAATCTTCCATCCATGGGAACACCACGAACTCAGTATACAAGCCCTCCTTTGACTCAAACCCACAGTAGCCAACGTACCCCATCTCTACCACGGTCTGCGACACATCTATCCAGTTATGTTACAAACAATACGCAACCCCGACAACAAGGAACAGTCTCAGCGCCGCCAGTTGCAGACTCAACTACTATTAAGTCACATATGCGGCCTGAAAGCTCACACCACCCCCACCATCAAAACTCTCGCCATTACACAGGATCACCAACGAGTACTGCCTCGGCCACAGTAGCTCCGCCAAATCGGCCTTCAGTCCATTTCGATCCTACAACTACAATTTCTCCTATCGGAAGTAAGGACAGGGAACAAGATGTAGCTTCACATCAGTACCTACACCGGGGTGTCATTCCGGGGCCAACAACCCCTATACCGGTAACTGCCGCCTGGAATCATATTCCTCGTTCTCGTATCCAGTCTACTCCTGAATCTGCGGCTACTCGGCCCTCACTGAACCCGAGACAAAAGTCGGAACCGGTCCCATTTATGGAACAACCTGTATCGGGTAGTTTGGCTCCGTCTACCGTATTCAATCATCCTGTAAATAGCCAAGTTGTGAACGAACCTGGACGTCATACTTACTACCCGGGCATGAACTCGAACAGCCCTCACCAGCAGCAAATCCTAAACTCGGCACAGACTCATATTCCGCATGACCTGTATTCATCAACTTCGACTAGTACAAATCAGTTTCATAGTTTAGCTCAACCTCAATTATATGGACTTTCCCAGGCTAGGCTTCAAGCTGAGGCTACGATCCAGAATAGCAACGCGTATATGCGGTCTTTACCAGGCGCCCACAACTCGGCCTCTACTCCACTTTCTGCTCCCGTTAATACAAATCACGATGTGTCGCAGCTTCCAGCCAATACTCTCATTGCTGCTCTTGGGGTTATCTTTGAGGGAGCCAATTCCGAGCATCAACAACACCAACAGATGCCCTCCGACTTATTCAGATCTACTTTTGCTTCCCCTCATATGCAGAACAATTTGCATCAGCGACATTTCAATACCCCACAGCTTGACACAATAACGAGTGTGCCTCCAGAGCAAAATTTGTCTACTTTGCCTCCTCAAAATTATACTTTTACCTCAGCTACACCAGCAAACTCTCGTTCAACAATCAACACCAGCCAAGATAGTGGTCAGGGCTTTGATACTTCACCTTTTGCACGACGGCAAACCTCATGGGCGACCAATCCCCTCAACACAGCTATTCAAAATACTACAGAGGTAGTAGATCTAGAGCGAGCAGTAAGTCCAACCAATGGCTCGTCTAATAATAATGGGCGGCAGAATTTTGCACCAACAATCAAGTATGAGAAGACTAGTCCTAGTAAAGCCGCTCTTGGAGAATTGGAACACGATACGATACCAATTTCAACCCCAACAGGAGCACTTCCCATGTTCCAAAGAAGATTTCCTGCCAGTTTACCGGGGCCGAATATTGTTGGCGGTTTTGATTTGGGCACCAATTATCCTAACACGGCACAAAATTATGCTATCACCCCCCAAGGGCCCAAAATACAAGCTGCGATAACTGGTACCATTGGTGTCTCTTCGACTATGCCACGCTCGAGCTCTGCTACAATCTCTACCTTGGAGCCACAAGTATCTACATATGCCCAGGAAAAGCCAAACGCAGAAACTGTTGTTACTTCAGACAGGCCTTTTCTTGTCACTGATGATAGCACTTCCAATACACCGCAGCCGACTCCAAACTCCGCTTCATTCTCGAGACTTCAACCTACAGTATCTACCACTACTGTCAACGGCTCTTCTTTCTCTCAAAAGTTAGTTACTGGAGAAGCAAGATACTCCCCGGCTAGGGCGCACGCGCCAAACACTTCCCCAACGAATCTTTCCCACGCTCATCCCACAAACAGCGCAATGCCCTCTGAACTCACGCAGCCGCCGGTACACTCTCGTGTCCCAGAAAGAATATCTTCCGAGACTGCACCAGTAGATACTGAAACAACGTCTAGCTCTGTGCAGGAGCTTCCAAAGCCTACTTCTGCAGCAAAACCTCGTCTTAAGGCTGCACTACCAGGTAATGCACCATCAGATACAGCAACGGCTTCGAGCTCTACACAGCAACACCAAATAGTTGCAGTCAAACCTTATTTCAAAAAGGCAGGTCATGATACCAGAGCCGCGAATCCTCCAGTAGTACCGAAAGCCACCAGAGCACCACCTGTAGCCAAGGACAGTAAAGTCAAAAGACCTGAAACCGCACCACAGACTTTCAAAGCATCGACTAGTAGCGCACCACCAGGGGAGAGCAAGCCAGTCAACCCCCGACTAGCGCCAAAGATGACCAAGAAGCCACCTCCTGCTAGGAAAGCTGCCACCAAGCCAGCAGTCTCTCAATCATTTGTCGAAATACCAGCCAAAGCAGCCCCAGCTCCACCACCAAAGCCAGAGAAAGAACGCGCCAGCACCCGTAATTACTCCAACATCCCCGCGGCAGTAGCACCTAAGAGAGCAGCCACTAAACGCGCTGGCGCAGTCCCAAACAAGCCAAATCGAAAGTCCAGCAAATCCGCTGCAGCGCAAGCAGCTGGATACGCTCTCCTCGAAGAAGTGGAGGATTTGGAGGCGCAGAAACAATTGAATGCTCCGCCGCCGGTTCTGCAGGAACGGAGTAGGAGTGAGGCGAGGGCTATGAAGGAAGCGCATGAGAAAGGTATGCAGGAGGAGAAAAAAAAGAATGTGGGGAACAGTGGTTTTAGCGTTGTGGTGAAGTCAGGAAGGGCTGCGAAGAGGAAATTGGAGGATGTAGATGAGGAGGTAGAGGAGAAGGTCAAGAGGGTTGTTAAGAAAGTGAAGACGGGGAAGGATACTGGGGCAAGTGTTGCTACGGGTACGAAGAAATGGGGTGGGAAGAGGGCCAGGGAGGAGGAGGAAGAGGATACTGAAGTGGTTGAGAGGATGAATAATGGGAGGTTCGTGAAGAAGGTGAAAAAACAGTAGTGACGACTCTTGGAGTTGGATTGGGGCGTGATCGATGGATACATACGGCGGTCTTATATATCATGGATATCAGAGATGCACAAAAGTGCTCATTAGGAAAACATGCAGGCATGTACGAAAGTTTCATAACAGGGAATAACTTTAATAATGACTCCAGTTTCTCAAATTCTCCTTGTAAGGGATACTCACTATGAAATAAAATATGGCTCCTCAACAATGTCATCGCGGTATCGTAGCACAGTCATAGATGATGGATATTCAGGCCCTGAAGACTGACCATGTGTCACTGTTATTGTCGTGAGAGTCCTACTTTGGACTAAAATACCAATAGTCTCCACTTCACAGTGCCACGATTTCGGTTTTGGATCCTCGGAGGACGTTGCACTTGCCGACCTTGCTTCGGTAGTCCGTGGATACTTTGCTTCTCTGGAGAAGACGGGCCGTGTTGTCTTTGTCGGACACGCACTTCATGGGGACTTGAAATGTCCAGATCAAGCAAGTAAAATTTCGTCGCGTACATCTGACTGACCATATATGATTGACAGCAGTGGAGCCCTTGACAACAACCCAACTTTCGGATGCCGATATTTTCCGAGGAATGTGTGTATCTAGAGGGCTACCTGTACTAGGGCGTCATATTGGGGAGTGGACGCGCGGGGGGTTCGAGCGAAGATGGGGACGGAGACAAGGGGTACCATTTCAGCTGCCGCTGGGGAGTACATGCCATACGGAGAGTGCTCTGGGTGGATCATGTTTGAGCATTTACATTCGTTTTGAGTAGTTTTAGAGACGAGACTCACTACAGCTACAGCCAATCAGGGAAGCTTGACGTGTTACTCCTATTTCTAAGCTATTTCTAAGGTCAGAAGGTATCAGTATTTGAAGCGTTCTTGAGGAGCTAAGAGACTGTCTCAGGGGTTAAGCGAACCCCTATTGGCTTGCTGGCTGCTCTCCCTCCGTGGTCACTATGCTAATAGAGTCATCAACCATCGTAGGGATGCTGGTCTCGAGGGATAATAATACTGCGAGGGTATCTAAAGTTCTGTTTGCTTTGTATATCATAACTTCAGTTATAGCGTAGATATCGTTCACCATCCGCCGCCTCCAATGCTATCATCTGACGGCGCATACCGTCTTGATAGACGCCTCGACCGAAGAGGGGCTGCAAAAGGATCTGCAGGTCGATATCTTTCTTCCCTTTCGCGGAAATTAGGTACTACTCTAGGGTCTGCTCTCTCATTCTCATAGGCCCTGGCATAAGCATCTTCAGGCCGTGGTGGCATAGAACCTCGCCTTCGGATCTCCTCGTCTTGTTCTCTAAACCTCTCTTCTCGCTCCAGGTCTCGCATCTTGGCTTCTTCGCGATCCAGCGTGCTCTGGTTATAAGACACCCGAGGCCGCTCGATATACTCCTCGGCCTTACGCCTTCGCTCTCTATCAATCATATTCGCCCTCTCCATCTCCCTCATCCAACCCATTTTCTCTTCTTGACGTCTCCTAACCTCCCTCGCCCAATCAGCCTCGCGGTCTCTTCCATTAACCGGGACCGTCCGCTCAATAATTCTGGGTCGTGGTGGTGGAGGAGGGATGTGTTCCCTGACACCAAATCTCTCAGCATCAGCGTCAATTTTCCCTAATTGATATGCAGCAGCAACTGGATCGACATCTGGCGGACTAGAAAAACCCAGAGGCTCGAAATCAAATATCTCTCTCCGGTTAGAAGGCTCGAAATCAAAGATCTCTCTCCGGTTAGAAGGCTCGAGGTCCTTGGTCGTCGTATCCACGATATGTTTCGCCCACGAGGGATCCAACCAGGACAGCACGTCGCCGCCCTCGCTTTGGGCGCGCGGCTTGAGGAAAGGTTTTGGGGAGCGCTGACGCCCGCGTTCGGGGAAGATCATTTTGCCGTCTTCACTAAGGACGTCGTTTGGCTGAGGAGCCGGCCGCTTTTGGTCAGCTTCATCCATGACCTCGTCTACTGTTGCTTGGCGGGAATTTAATTTGGGGCTGGGGGATCTGGCGGTTGGGGTTGTTGAGCGAGGGCTGGTGAGGTTAGCGGGATGATGAGGATGGGGATTTTCATCCCTTTCGCTGCTTGACTCTTCGTTTTCCTCGCCGGCTTCTTCGCCACTCCGAGGTGTCCATTCTAATAGTAGACGTTGCACAATGTCCCTTCCGCTCTTATCCGCGGGAGCAGGAGCTTCTGCATTATTTGGCTTACCTGGAAGTCGTTGAAATTAGCGAGTTTTCCAGTGAAGTAGAAAATTAAGTCCGCGATCACTGGGATAAACATAACGAGTACATACGTCCAAACCGTTGTAATCCAGATCTTATATCCAGTCGCATATCTTCCTCAGCATATCGCATATTAGCTGCAAGCGGGCCCATCTCAGGCCGCGCGATATTAAGCTGCTCCATTCCCCCCTCTCATTTCGAGCCGTTGTATTAGTAGCTGGGTATTTCGGTGCTCTCCCTTCAGTGTACCGAATTGGCGATGGAGATCGAATTCTCCGTTCACGTATAACCACAGGAGCTGGAGAGGTTTCCCTGTATCGTGGTCTTGTGGGAATGTAAGATCTTCGTACTGGATCATTACCGTAGTCGTAGTACGGTCTTGAATAATGGCGCGTAGCAGAGCCTGCTCTTCCCATCCCATACTGGCGCATATCAGCCTCTCTTTTCATCTTCTCAACTTCGTAAGCTGCTGCACCAGATTCAACAGAAGGTACATCTCCAGGAAATGTTGATGGACCGCCCGGTCTTGATTTTCCTGTACTGATCTTGCCAAATCGTGATTGTGATCGGCTTCTTGCTCGGCTTTCGGTGTAACGCTTATTCCTGCGACTTGATGAGCGTCTTGGAAGGTTTCGAGAGATATTGGAAAGTGAAGAAGTGTAGTCGCTACTATCCGTGTCACTATCGACAGACGAGTCGTCTCGCCTTTTTTTCGACTTGGAAGTTGATGACTTCTTGTCTATCTTGATAACACTAGGTTTTGAACCAGGAGGCTGATCTTGCTGTGGCTGCTGTTGCTGGTGCCCAGATCTGACGAAATTCTGTTGGGGCCCTGGTTGAGGTCCTAACTTTACCCTTTCAAGATTTTGGTGTATGATTATAGCATTCAACGATTGTAAAGGGACACGTTTTAGAAACACCAGCATGACCATAGTTTCTTGCTTGCCTTTTGTGCCTTGGATCGGCTTCTGAATTCTGTCAAGTTGAGCGAGTAGCCACTCAAAGTTCCGGTCTTTCTCTTTGATTGTGAGACTATCCAAGAGATACGTAATTTGTCTTTGCTGGTAATATTCCAATTCGGACTTTTTCTGTAACACTGTCTCGCTGCCCATGTCGAGCTGTTTGATATGCTTCAGAATATCAGCTTGCGATAGCTTTTCTTCCGTAATGTCACTTTTAGCCCACGTTGGGACCTCAGTTGAAGACGTCCGAAGAGACTTTCGAATACCGTAGAACATATAAGTAGTCAATTTGTCTCGGCAAGTAGCCTCGTCTAGAAATGGCCCGTGGGAGACATCTTGGATTATTATTGAACTTTGCTTTAGGGGCGGCGGAGGCGGGGGAGCACCTGGCTGCGGGGGAGGTGGAAAACTACCAGGAATACGTTGCTGTCCTGACACTGCTGCTGCTGGGCCTAGGTGTATACCGAGGCCTGGTGCATCGGGAACAGGGCGAGGAGGCGCACCAGGTACTTCTGGTGTAGTATTTGGTCCTGTATTTGTGGCAATGTTGTACGCAGTATTTCGTGCTGGTGACTTCTGGCGTTGTTTTCCTTTGTTCCCAATTGATGGGGGATAGAAGTCATCCAGTAGCGAGTGGGACGAGGAGTTTCCAACTGATGGTACTTCGGGAAACCTATGAGTGATCAAGGCAAACACTGCTTGGTTTTTCCCTTTCCAGAACTTCAAGCGATTTTCTCTAACCTTCTCCAAATGGATGATTGTCCTCTTCATAGAATCCTCACTATTCTTTCCGCCCGAAAGAATTATCTTCAAAGCATCCCTATCTTCATCGTCTAAGAATGCGAAAAGTTTGTACCATGGCTGTTGCGAGGACTGAGACTCTAGATTCTTGACTTGTTGTTTGGTCAACTTCAACGTTCCTGAGTGGGGTACTTGGTGGCCTTCTCCATTTCTGATGATATATGCGCTAACAGCTGCGTTATAAGTAGCTTCATTCTCACGGAAGATAGATTTGAATCGGGAATCAAGCCTAGTGCGTTCATTCCTGGTAACAATTTTCTCCGAAGATGAATCGTAAGAAATCTCCTTCCCGCGGAAGAGACGATTGAAGAAGTAGGGAAAAAGAAAACCAAGGCGTTCAAGCCGAGAAGTAATAATCCTTTCTTGAGAAGATGTCTCGCTAGTCGTCATAGCACGAGTACCTTCACTAGTAGTTGTTTGACTTGCTGGACTTGCCCATCTTCTTCTATCATCTCTTCTCTTCTCTTCTTTTTTCTCTCGGCGGATTCTTTTGAACTCAGATGATGTTACCTCTATGATTGGTACGTTTTCCGAGGATTGATATGGAGGCCTGAAAGAATAGTTTTGTTCGGAGTTCTGCTCTTCTGTTGAGCTTTGCTTTCGAACATATCGAACTAAGGCCCTGCTGTTGTCACCTGGCTCGTCAGGAACCGAGCCGGTCACATCCGAAAGGGTTTCGGAAGGTGATTTCAGCCCATCTTGGGAAGGTGCTTCAAATACAATCTCGGGGGCAAAAAGGATCGGCTTTTGAGTGGTTAGAGACAATGCAAGCTAAATGTTACCAATGATAGGAGTACTTACACTCTCTGCAAAAGAGTCTTTTACTTCAAAGGCAGCGCTGGTCTCTGGCAACACATGGTCCTTCACGGGTCGTGAAGCGCTTGACGATGAAAGATCCGTTTGTCTTCCCGTCGACTTTGCAACCGAATCTGCTTCGTTTCTGTCTCTAGTCTGCAATTCGTTGTTGATAAATGGTAGTGGCACCAACGATGGCGAAATTTTCAGTTCGGGTTGAACCGTCTCGACCAGCACAACCGTCTTAGTTTCCAAGATTTTGCTTGGACTTTTCATGGCATAGTTTACAGTTTCAGATTTTGTGTCTTTAGGTTTCGGGACCTCTTCATTTGCGTTTTCTGCAACAGGATCCACACCATTTACATCAACTGGAACAGCTGGGCTATTGTCTTGCGCATTTGCTTTGGAGGAGTGCCCAATGCCACTTGAAGGTTCTGTCGGTGAAATCGGACTAGTGATCCGCTCTTCATAGACATGATGAATACCATCATATTGATGTATTGAATCATCTTCAGAGCGTCCACCAGAGACCATTGCATCTATATAAGATGTAAGCATCGCTGCTTCTACTCAGTTTAGCACGCAGGGAATTTACTCACTTGGTGCTGCTGTCTCTGACTTGATAGAATCCTCGGTTGATTTTCGCTCAGACTGAATGGAAAGATTAGCTGATGCAATATCAAAGCAATTTAGTATACAAACTTTATCAAGCTGAACAACTGGATCAATTAGGCCAGTTTCTACCCAGGTGTTGACGAAAATAGCTTCGTCGACGCTCCTATTTGTAATTTTTGACAGGTTAGAACGCCCAATTTCAGGCTCATCAACGTAACGTCGAGCCGGAGAGTCTTTTGAACTTCCAAGTCCTCTTGGGGAGACAGGCTGATATCTCAAAGGAGAAAGATGTCTGCTGGGTGAGGGACTTGATCGTCGAAAGATATTTGCATTGACACCGATGGGGAGACTATCAGCTCGAAGTTTGTCATCAGCTGGGCTCTCTAATCGAGGGCGAGTGCGCTTGTAAGGGTCTTTCGTCTTTTTTTGATATTCCCTAATGGTTTCAAAGTGGGGGAGCTCCCCTTGGGCTGCCATCCGACGGATTTTGGCATATGTTTGTGCAACAAACTCCAAGTCTTCTTGGCGGTGATTACTGATAGAGTAAGTATAATAAAGCAAGAGATATGGAAGTACCTACGGCTTCACCCGTTGCGCTCCTAAAGACACCACCGTAAATATGAGGTTGAGATTTGCTTGCCGTGATTGCAATTGAGAGTTGAATTGATCCAGTTTGTAAGTTATCATTGGCCTGGATAACGGGGGGGTCAGCTTTGGCCTGATGGGTCTTAAAAGTGAAAGAAGATAATCCTTCTATCTTCGGAGATGCATATGAACAGGCGAAGTACATCAGATGAAACACGATTGGACAGGAAAGTAAGATATCAGGAACCCATTATCCTTACCATCGTAGTCGATTCCATATTGACATGGACGTCAATTTTTTATCCGTAATGATTGGCGGAGCTTTTTCCTCCTTGACCAGCTTCTCATTAAATTCGATTAGTCTTGCTATTAGTTCTTCCTCGATATTTGAACGCGATCGATGCGCTATTGTCGCCTCAATTTTCCAGAAGATGACTAAGCACTCGTCGGCTGTCTGTTTGACGGCGTTGATCGATGTCGGGGTGAAGAATGTTGCTTGGTTCTTGGTCCTCAGATGCTCGACCTCTTCTTTCAAGAACCCGTGGACCTGGTTCAACGCGAGCGTCGTAGCTTGGATTCCACTTAACACTGCAACCAAACTTTCATCCGCAGTTCGTACCTCGGCCGTGAACTGGTATAGAGCCTGACAGAGCTGGAGACCAAAGCTCGCGATTCCGACGACTGATCCAGCGGCTCCCAGCGCGGTCACCGGGTCCATACGCGCCGATCACCCCAAGCTATGAGTGATGGGCAAGTATCGCGAATTATGGAATAGAATGATGAAAAGAATGAAGGAGAGAATGTGTTACCTTCGTAGCCTTATCTGACCCTCCAAATTGGATGGTGCATATGGACCCCAAATTGAGGCTGACTGCAGGTCAGCGGCTCGTAAGCTTAAGGAACCGTTTGGAACAGATACTCAAGTACAAACACCAGCATCTCAAAACTAGTATCTGCTAGAAGCTGGAAATATAACCCGTTTAGCATCTACATATTTAAGAAACTTCTTGATTACATGTCTTTGAATTCGTAAATTTATAGTTACTGGGCTCGGCTCGGCTCGGTACGAGTAGATTATTAGATCTCGCTGCTTTAATTTAGAAGGATGCCGCTGTTAAAGAACGATTAATCTGCCAACCTAACAGATACCAAATTGTGGAAAGCCGCGGCGAGAAACACCACAAAAGAGTGTATTCCAGTGATTATATCTGTATACCTGATCCTGGTAAGTTCAAGATATCTTTGTTCAAGCATGCTCCGCATCCTAATTTTCATTCTCCTAGTCGTCCTCCCAGGCTGTGTTTACCACTTGCCTCGCCCTCGGAATCTCCTCATCAGCACGTATATTAGCAGCTCGCCACGGAGGATAATCCCGATCTAGTGTAAGAAGCGCATCTCTTTTCTTTTTCTCCCCATCGTCCCTTTCTTTCCAAAGATCTTTGTAGACCGTCCAATCATCCTTTTCAACTTCAATCCACTTAACTTGTCTCCCAACACGAACTCCCTTCTTTGCATGATATGCGAGCATATCCTCCATCGCAAATGCTTCTTCAACGGCTGAAATATACCGCACGACTTCTGGAAATTTGCTATCCTTGTAGAGAGTTATCCCGCTATGAACACGGAGAGCCAGAAGTTTGGTCCATTGAGAAGACCAATTCAGACTCCCGCCTGATTCATCCTCATCACTAGTCCATCGAAGGGCTCGAATCCAATCAGCGCAACCGCTTAAGTCTAAGTATTCCAGCGAATACAGACTCTTTGCTAATCTGTGTAGCACCAGACTTGCTTCACGGAAGTCGTTATCGAGGCTGTGAGAATAGAAGTTCGTTCCTCCATATTGTATATCTCCTCTAATACTCGAGGCCATTACTGTGGTATTGGCATTTGGAGTTAAGGATGGAACGGGCCAGTATGCAAGGGAAAGATGTGTAAGTGTTGGGATGTGCTTGGTAAACGTCAGGAATTTCGGCCAGGATATTGTGGATGGTGGATGTGAGAGTGATAGGTGCGTGAGGTGTGGTATTGGCGGGCTGAGAGATCGAGAGATACTTGCCTCCTCCCATGAGACTTCGTCCTCGAGATCTTCAGCTGGCTGTTCAGATTTCTGAAGCAGTGCTGAAAGCTGCTTGAAAGAGACCGATCGTCCGACCGAGCCTGAGAGATCGAGTCGGTAGAATCCTTCATTCCGGTCTGTATTGACTGTGACACCACTTTCAGCAGTTGGTAAAATAAGTAGGCTTTTCAGTCCTTCCAACCCTATGCCCTCCTCCGGTCCATACACCGCAATATTGCTCAAAAGTAGGATCCGCAACCTTGTCGGCAAATCTGCAAGGTAATTCTTCTCGTATTCCTTAACAAACTCCCAGTTACGCGCAATAACTCTCATGCATGAATTGTCCAGCCTTCTCGGCCCCCCATCGCTGCCATCTGCGGGCAACCCAGGGAGGTGTTCCACTTCTGCAGGAAATAAGCGCTCATCTCCCCTTGTCCTCAACGCAGAAGTCGATGGGGTCCATCTGGATCCTGCGAGTGCCCAACTTCGGGGAGCAGCGGGTCCTGCCGGAAGACGCCTGCCGTTCGCATCGATCCTCCTGCGATCGCGGACGCGGGGTGGAGGGGGAGGCGTTTCAGGCTGAGAGAGCAGCTGGCGTAGGTGTGGGGGCAGAGTAGGGGTTATGGTTGTAGAGGGGACTGCTGAGGCTGTTGAAATATTGCTTTTTCTGAGAGACGAAATGAGCTCGTTTACGGAGGGTGGCGCATCGTTGTCTAGAAAAAGAAATGTTAGTAGGTGGGTTTGGTATGTGGGGTCGGTACAGACGGGTGGAGGGGTTCGAAGATGAACTGAGTGAAGGATGGACGGTAGACTGAGGTTTTGCGTATTGAGTCGAGAAGCGCTTTTTGGGCATCGATGAGGTTTGGAGGGAACAACAAAGAAGATGGTTCTCTCCACAACAACTTAAAGTTGTAGGAACGAGTACATACGAGTTTGTATGTAAATAGTTGAGGTCAAGTGGGATGACACATCGGCGTTACTTTTTTCCGGTCGATCCATATTGACTCACCTAACTCACAACAGGGCCCTTCTCACAACAACAACAAGCATCTTGAATGATTCATGATTACCTTATGCTTCAAATATCTTCCTTTCATATCTTCAGTCACGAATGTTATGCTTCGCAAGATTCTTTAAGACTAGAGCCAAGGTCTCAGAAGTGCAAGAAATATTATGTTTGATTCTGAAAACTTGAAGCATCCGAGACAAGTCTCCTACATACATATATCAAGGAGCTAGTAGCTCTCGAATAAGCGTTTCGAGATGCTTGTTTTTGTTCTGATTATATAGAGAAGCCTGGATATCCCTCTTGTTCCTTTCTTGCACTTATGATTTCCCTCACATACCACATCTCATCATATTTTTCCAATACACCATTAGCTATTTCTTGTACGAACTATCCGCGATGAATAACAAACCATCATCATTCCTCGAGCAACGTGTCCTGAGTTCTCTAAACAATTTAGTCCCAATTGTACCACGGTTCCTTCAGCGATTGAACGTATACAAGACTGATACCCCGATTACGAATCCAGGCGCACAGTTCGAAGAAGAGAGACATGCAACTGTAGGCAACGCTTGGTACTCTACACTGGCGGCGAGAACCGCTACGGAGAAAGTCTACTACTAGTATGTCGTATATCTGCAGGCGGATCTCTGCGTGGACCGAGCAAAGCTTTGATGCTAGATGTTGGATTCGGATAGGCTCTAGTATACCGGGGGCACTCTGCACAGGTTTGAAGACATATTTCCGCACGTTGATGAAGCGAGAGCAGGTAGGAGCAAGCTGATTATTCTGTATTTCTTGAGAGTCAAAACTAATTTCTGTTGCTTTTTGAGATAAAGCTAACTAGCTGATGTATCGCCAGAAACCAGTGCTTAGGACCTTGGACCCCTAACTTCGATACACTACCCACATTCTGAGAACCCCAAATTCAGAGATTATTTCTCGCAGCTTTCGCTCTCAAAAATCTCTTTCTCGGCTTAAAAACCAACCACCATGTCTTCCCCCATTCATCCCTACAGGCACTCGCCAAACCGCGCAAAATACACCTTCCTCACACTTTCCCTCGAAATCCGCTACCAAACTTACACACTCCTCACTCCCCCCCACATCATAACTATCAGGCGCTCCCTCCCGACGTCCGGTCCTCTTTTACCCCTCTCCCAAACGGATTTCCAAATCCGCAGCGAAATAACCACTTTCACCTCCCAACACAAGACCTTGTCCCTCAACTCATACCGCGGCGCCGGAATCGTCAATTGGAAACCTGCTCAATAAAATTGAAACTCTTACTCGGGCAGGTACTCCAGCCTCACTGCTTACAGGGAATCGAGAAGATAGAAGGACATGTACTAGCTACCAGGCGAGGGGTTTCTAAATATGAAATTCTACCGCGAGAGGGGCCTCGGAGCTGGGGTTGGGGAATGGATTCATGTCAGACAGAAGTGCTTTAGGTGTGATGGGATGTGCGAGCGAGCGGTGTAGGGGCTTTGAGGAGGGCAGCGAAGAAGATGAGCTGTACATGTAGGCCGAGGGCAACTCTTCGGGACTAGCTTTGAGAACTTTATATGTTTTAGTCCAGTGCGTGAAGATTTTTAGCCTCAGTTCCTAAGGAGACTCAATCGTTTGTGGGTTTGATTTGTCAAGAATTGGCTCGGGGAGGAAGGGGAAGAGGAAGGATTTTAGAAAAGGCAGCGATTCTTAATCGGCTTCGCTTTACTCTCCAATTATAGAATTGGCCAATACACCAGCGAATTGGTAAATTTTGTAAACAAAGCAGCTGATCAGCATTTTTCGTGACAATTTTCAAAAGCTAAAAGTGATACTATTCAGACCTTTAGCGTCTTTCCGTCAACCCGTCTGCTAACTATATATATCAACTAACCTGCGCCTTTTATCTCGTATATAGGTAGGGTCTAGCCTTAAGTTCTCTTCTATAACTAACTAGATGTATCCATTTAAAGTAAAAGCGAACATAGACTATAGTTGTCCATAGCACTACATATTAAATTCCCCTTAGTAGCATTCTACTTACTTCCATAGACATCAATAACAACATTAATCTAGTAACGAAGCTAAAATAACCAAAAAACGTCTAAAGTGTAAGATACAGGTCTATATATATATTCTCACCCTTAACTAGAGACCTGGTGTCTTCAAACAACTTATGAAGTATCCGCATATAATCCGCAAACTTAAGAATTATAGAACTAAGCCATGGCAGCACGTTTGCAACACGAATAAAAGAACCACTGTTTAATTCCTGACTACCTACCTATAGTATCTACCTTCCCCTAAAAACTTCCTAGATCCTTTAATATTACGAGTATATCAATTCAAGCCCGCAAGTGAAAACAATTAACCCCCCCCCATTCAAGGACCGGAACCCAAAACCCAAAACCTAGCTTTAATTTCATGCTATACTGATTACCTCGTCCGTACTCTCTATAGCTATCTTTCCCAGCTCCACCACCGCACAGAAGTCCAGTTAAGGACATACAGGGAGGTATAAGTACTCCTACAACTAGTAGACCCTCCCCGTCCTCCCTCCCCCTCCTAATTCTTTCTCGCGCGCGTCTAGCTATAGCAAAAACAAAAAGAGAATTTCATATATATTATTTACCAGCTCTGAAACTTTTAAAAGCCAAGTCCGGGAAGAGTTTATAATAGGTTTGGATAATACTCGGGGTCTTTAGATTATAGATGGAATAGATATGTGTGCGTCTATAGAATACTATACTATACAGGAAGAGAATTCCAGAGCCGCGAATATATAATTGACTTTGAATACCGTGTGTATATACTATACGGAGAATCAAACAGATGCGAGGATTGCAGGTACGTGCGTATGTCAATGTTGAAATTAAATATCCCTTTTTACTACTAATAGAATATTTGCTATCTATATATCAACCTCTCTATCTATGTATATATAACTCGCTAACTGGACTTGTGATAATGAATGTCCTGAGAGTATTAGGTTAGGAGTACAGTGCTAGGTGACAGAAACCAAGTATTGTATGTATTCAAAGAAGCTAGTTAAGGCAATCTAGATCTGATCTGGCGAGCTGTATATGTTTGTTTGTTTGCTTGTTCTCGATATATGATATATACTATATAAGTGAAGGCTGAAGTATCTGTCCACTTGAACGTACGTACAGCTTATTTGAAATTTCCACAGAGCGAAACTATTTCCCGTGTGTATTTGGATATACTGATTCTCTTTTCCCTCTTTTGCTTTCAAATTTCGAGTCTAAAATGGACTTAGACTTAATACAACAGATGTTGACTCGAGATTGGGAGGCTGCATCGCTGGCAGAAAATTCGAAGATTGGAAAGGAGGCCAGGCTCACTTCTCGGTCCTGTTTTGGGGCCATGTCAGCTGCTGGGATCGTGCCAGATAGGATTAAAAGCCCCGGAAACTTGCAGAGAATCCAGGAAACGGACTCACGAGTCTATTCAGCATCATTGTTGGGAAACTTCACAATTCGAGACTAAGGAAGAAAAGGAGAACTCGGTGACTCACAGGGGATGACCGAAGCATGTGCGAATGTGATGATGGAATATGCCACGAATCATGGCATGGGCATGTGGTTCATGAAGCCAAAGCTAAAGGAAGAGAAGAGCCATGGAAAACAGACTTGTCATGCAGAAGGACTCAAAATGGAGACGTCAAAAAGAGTTTCATTGGGAGACTATTGACAACAAAGCCGGTTCGTATTAGGCCAGGTTGTGCTCCGTAACTTCGGCACGTAGAACAGAAAAACAAAGCAATTCAGGAATTCGCAATGAGGCTAAAAGCAGGCTTTTCTTTGAACGATAGATCTACCAAATTGGCACTCCAGGTAAGATAGGGGTAGTGGGAACGTGACAACCAATAGGATCAGTGGCGTAGACAAGCTGATTCTCTATCTGCAAGTTCCTCCTTCATGATAAGACGAAAATCAGCAAAGTAACGTTCCATATACAGCACAGCTAGCGGGGCTGCCTAGCTGCCTGTATTCGGGCTTTGTGCTGAGGGGCGCAAAGCTATAAGTTACTATACAATTCTCCGAGGCTCATTACTATTGCCCGATAGAGATAGTTCTCGTGACTCAAGGCTCCTTTCCTCTTTTGATGGTGCGGGAAAGAAGGATGATCAGGCGACCAAGCACTGCCTTGAGCTCGGAGATAAAGATTGGCAAGAGAGGGGGAAGGAATCCCGATACCATGGTTGGGAGGATGACTGGCTATATACTTTGGCTTTCGGAGTCTCCGAACAAACAAAGCAAACGTCTTTCATTGATCAGAACAAACACGGCTGACGACTTAGTCTGCAACTAGCAAACTTCTGGCGCGCTTCGGGAGAGGAGGGATGCCATGAGCCGTTGGAGTGACTTGCATGTACGACCGTAGCTACTAGCTAGGAACTGCTAGGTTCCCAAGTGCCGGTAGTGCCAATCTCGGCACTCTCCTGGCCTAGCGTACAGTGATGGAGTTGACGCGAGATGGGTAATCACCGTGAACCATCGAGGCACACAACACAGCCCCCTTTCTAGTCTTGGTGCTATTCCCAGCCTCAGACGTAGAGGTCGACGTAGTGGTCGACGTAGAGGTCGACGTCAGAGCTCGACCTCCTGTCCTGAATAGTGGCTGTGCTAGGTAGACTAGGTGTGGGCTAGGTAGGTGGCATGGCTAGGTAGGTAGGCTAGGCTCCTAATGTCTAGGAACCAGGCCAAGCTAAGTACCTCCGTACCTGCCTACCTAGGTAGTGTTACCCCACTGCCCCCAGCTTGCTCCTTAGCTCGCTGGCCCACCAATCTTCATGGGCCCCCACAGTCACGAACCGTCAGCCTTGTGAAACGGGGAGTGTCTCTCCCGACCCAAGCGTTCATTTCCCTTGACAGCGCATCTACTTACAGCACAGCCATCGCGCTCCACACTTGCGATGCGTGGGGCCGTGACGACATCCTTCAGCCATCCAACAATAGACCCTTCTCACGCATCTTCTGCTGCATCTTCTTCTTCAAGGACGACCAGAATGCTTCAAGCCTGAATTCATGAATATGCATGTGCATGTCCGCATGAGGGTATTCATCAACCCAACCCAACTTGGACGAGACACTTCACTTTGCTTCCACTTCCTGCGTGTTCTGTTCACCTGACAAACTGCTGGCAGCGGGTTCCAGGGTGGAAGGACGGGTAGGCGCATCAGGGGCCCAGCCTCTTGGACCAATACAATATCAGAGAAGAACGATGTAAGCACAGCATCAGGACCCTACCTGTAATATTCCTTATCGGTAATTTGGGTGCAGCCAGGAGGCAATCCAGTACATGGCCTCTGCGTATCATATTGCAATATGCATCATCCACCCTCTCCGACGGGAAGGATACCTTGGTGGGTAATGGGGAGCAATCTGACGCTAGGGATAAGGGGCGCGGGATGAGCTTCTAGCAGGTGGGATAGATATGGAGATATGGAAGAGATATGGACTCCAGACTCCACACCCCAGTCCCAGACCCCCCATAGCAAAGATAGAGCAGATGCTTATGCCTAGCCAGGGGTGCCAGCACAGACACAGACACGGACACGGGCTCCGGGTGAAGAGGGATACCAAAGGATAGATGTGGTGTAAGGGTTACGCCGCAGATAGCCGCATGACAAGCAGATAATGACAATGGGAATGAGCACAATAACCACCTACCGTGACACCTCCTAGTATAAACGATGCTTGGCCGGAGATCTGTATCTCGCCATCGTGCGTACCTTGGTTGCTTCGGAACAGGCTCGCTGGCTTTGTTGTTTCGAGTTTGCGAGGTAATTGGATTCCCGAGACAACGGCACCGAGGATTATTTAATGGAGTTGGTGGGTGAGAAGCGTTGTTATTGTTGTTGTTGTCGTCAGACTGCCCATTTGGGACTAAAATGAAGCTATTGCTGCTGTGTCCGTGTAAAGAGAGGCCGACGTCGGTGAGGTGGGGTGAGTGAAGGTGATGCAAGGTAAATCAAATCTGTGGGTTTGCATTGCAGAGAGGCGTTCGTTCGTCCGCGTTGTTGGGAGATTGAAGAGAAGTGGTTGGAAATTGGAATTGGAATAGGAATAGCCAGCCATTCTCGTTCTCGGCTGGCCGCAACAAGGTCGAGTCGAGTCGAGTCAAGTCAAGTCAAGTCAAGTCAAGTCAAGTCAAGTCAAGTCAAGTCAAGTCAAGTCAAGTCAAGTCAAGTCAAGTCAAGTCAAGCCAAACGAAGTCAAGTTGTCAACGACTTCATCCGTACAGTACAGTAGCATATGAATGCGTGACGACCGAGATGTACAGTAAGGTAACTTCCAGCAAGTATCGAAGTAGATCGGAGGAGATTCCGTCTCCAGGATTTAGCCTTTAAATATACCTAGGTACTACTATAAGTACCTAAGTACGAAGTACATATCCGTACGGGCTAAATTCTTGGAAGCTTCCTGGCAGCTAGAGCTTGCAGTGTTAGTGTCATGCATGCCATGCCCGCGCATGAAAGGAGAGCACTAGTGAGAATAGGGACTAGCGGCGCAGATCCCAGCATCCCCGCGGATATGGCTCGAGCGTGCGGCCGGGTCAACCTCAACTCCACTCCTCCTCCTTGAACCTTGTACCAACGTACCTTTCATCCTGTACGGTACGAAGGTACGGTACCTACACCTACACCCACACTCACACCCACCCTGCATTGCATTACCACACCCTCACTTTCACAATCTCACAACTTATCAATTTTACGACCGAGCGAGCGAGCGAGCTATCCATTTGTCTCCCATCTTATTATTAGCGTCTTATCGATCTGGCTTACTACACGGCAAAGCTGACATTGAGCACGTCCGTCCTTTGGACATGTCTTTCACTCTATCCCATGCCATGTCAGCGCAAACGCTAATGTCGATTGTCACTGTTCGATGTCTTGCATTAGTATCCCGTAGTTCCTATGTGATTGGAGGTAATCCTGTCAGCCTTGGCGTTAACCGCCCGAGTATCTGCATCGGCCATAGCGAATGCAAGTGTTTTATATCCGGGATTCAGCTCCTCTCCGCTCCGTGCTTTTAGGTTTTGCGAATTCGAGAACAGAAAGTTCCCGCAGTTCTAGACTCGGATGGTGAGTCCTGAACCATGAGGGTATGTATGTATGTATGTACGTATGTATGGATGGACTGCCACTGATAAATACCTACCTACCTACATATGCTTGACCCAGGGTACGTGCGATCGAGGGTTCTCGGGAGCGTGGGTTGCATTGCAGCTTCTGGCGTAGCCTGCAGCAGCTTGATTGGCTATGTGAAGTGGTGTGTAACTGCTGATGATTTGGAACAAGGGTGCAAAAAATGACTTATCACAGCGGACAAGATCGCTCACCAGTACAGCATCACAGCCGAGGCGCTGCCGCTGCTGTGCAACCCAGTCAAATACTGGGAGTCGAATTGCGAACCGTCATCACTACCGGTAATTGTCTATCGTATGCTTATGTTTCCGCGAAACCTTCGAGAAAAAGATTGTTTTTGTCTTTGTCTTCCACTAAGGTACGTACTGTACCTACCTTATGTTGTATGTTGCCGCCAGCAAAAGTCGAAAGCTAAGCTGATCTTGCCTGTCCTGCCCTGCCAGTCTCGGCCCGGACTGTCGGGATTCTCAATTAGCAGGTGGTCCGTGTTTGCTCAGTTTGCTCAGACCATCAGGCCAGGTCTGCTTGATCAAACATCAACGTCCTTCACCATCGAGTTGTCTTTAAAGAGGTCTAGATCGAATCTTCAGTGAACGATCGATTGTTGGTTTCCGCATTGGCCCTGCCAGCAGACGACCAGGTCGTAAGGGATCATTCGGCATCAAGCGTCGCGTCAGGTAGGATGAAATGGTCCAGATTCTTGATCCATGGGAGATTATTTAGCATAATGGAGTAGAGATATAGGTTTGGTTGGTAGTTTATGCTGTTCCGAAGCGCTTCTTCACAAAAAGAAAAGCCCAGACAGCAGCATCTACACGTGGCTTGCGGGGTTGTACTGGGGAAAGCTTCAGAGTTCGGCACCTTGCAGAAGATATCATGCGTGCGTGACCATCGGCTACTCGATGGCTGAAAGTCCTAGGCATCCGTTTCCAGGATGAGAGCTGCAGGGACCCTTTACAAGCTCTTTTGAACAATTCTATTGTCTTGGCTTCTTGAGCATGCGATAAGTGAGCCAATTCAAGCCGGAGGTCGATCCGCATGCACCAACTTTACGGTGAGGGGAAACACCCCTCTTTAATCAACCGATTTGATGGTAGTTTACTTAACTTTCCTCAAATATCGAGCTGCTTTGACGGAATTAAACGGCATAGTGATCTCTCTACAATCCGTAGCACCCAAAGGAAATTATGACATCTACCGTCCAATGGTGGTGATGCTTATGACGCTTCTTAATATATAGTATAGAGTCCAATCATAACTTAGAGGGGCACATCGGGCTTAGAGGCTGGGATAGATTGCTTTTCTCCAATTCTTTCAGGGATAGTAAGACAACAAAGAGTGGATGTCTCAGCTCATTGGCGCAGAGATGTTGGCTCTCTATTTCCCCCCTGGGTGGCGCTTGTAGAGTTTGCTGAAGATATAGTTGTTCTAGTGTCTGTGGGAGAATGTTACTGATTTGTTTTAGAATGCGCGATTACCTCGCTGACTGGGCCAGCTGATGCCATTGTGCATGGCTGGCGCTCCGCACGCGACGATTGCTTCAAAAACGCAGGCTGGGCTATCGCGGAGACGAAAATAAACAAGAGTCCTCATTGGAGATGCCAGGAAAGCCACCTCCTGGAGCAGAAATAGTGGACTATGAGATAGCTTCCCACGATAATAATCCATAGACAAGGGTGGTCCAAACTTCCTCGCCGAGACAGTTAAGCTTAATGCCTCAACGCTGCCGCAAGTCACTGCTTATTTTAGACTGTCATATGGTGAGTGCTGCACTGCTGCTGCGGGGTACCTGCCCTAAGAAATCGCTCTCCTATTAGCGTAGGTACGAACCAGAGTTGGTAGTTACAGTAGTCTTCACCTATCTGGGTATTCCCCTATTGAAGCTTTCCAAGTTTAGTTCACGGACTGCCAGACGTTCCGGAGGTAGTTCCTTCTAGTGTACTGACTAGAAAAGGGGCTAACGATGTGGTTGGAAGGTACATTCATTAGTTCAGAAGCTTGGGTGGCAGACGGCTGTTTCCTTCCACTTCCCTAATTCCAAGGCTATGTTTAGGAAATCTAACACACACATCCAAAATAACAATATGCGCGCGTCAGGCATCATCACTCGAAGCGGTAAAGACAGTCTGCAGACTGCACAATCCAGGATCTGTTGAGTGAGTGCTCATCAAACTCAGACATATTGCCACACTTGCGCTAGTTCTGGGGGCTTGCACAATGCCTGTGGTGGCTTGTAGGCATCTGGGATGAAGAGTAGCTCCTCACTGGCTCCTCTTTGCACGCCTCTCGAATGCTACGTGAGCTTGAGGCTTGAGGCTCTCGTGAAATTTCGGGCAGCTTCCGAAGCTGTACCTGAGAAAAGTGACAGCTCGTATTCTCGCAGATCAGCATTCGTCATGGTCCTCTGATCGAGACGGCTTTGAGATGAATGGAGACTGTGATCCTGGATGGAAACCTCAGTTGGGAAGGTTTTCTAGCTCGTTTCTGGACAATGCACGTAATGAGGGAACGGCTTCATGCTTGCCCCTTTGACTCGATTGGCTGCAGGTTAGATACAGAGAAAAGCCTCGCCTTGAATCCTAGGTTTGACCAGATCTGAATCTTTGTGTTGCGTGCTGTCAATTAAACTTTAAAACTAGATAGGAACTCGACTGGCCTCGAGTCTAATCTTCCCCCACAGTTCTAAGCTTAGTCGAGTCCAAACTCAATAAAGAAAACGACTACTGTTTTTGGTGTTGGCTTGCCTGGCTGGGCACAACTTCCTGTTGATCCGATACTATTATTGCTCTCTGTACGAGCTTCTTTTCTCGGTGCTTCCGGCGTCGGTAATTTCAAGTCAAGTCCCAAGGTAGTGGAAACCCAATATCGTGAAGATCACGTCGACTTTTAATGAAGATAGGAGAGGGGAAAGAGCTGATATGTACCACCAAAAATACGTATTGATCCATCCACGTGCTCCAACCATCCAAGCTTGAAGCTCTCCACCTTGACACCGACGGCGTTAGTGGCAATAAAGTCACTATTCTTATATCTTTGTTCATCCCATCCCATCCTATCCGATTTCAATCTCAATCGACATTCCCTCTATTAGAGAGAAGTAAGAAAGCGAAAGTCAATCTCAGTCCTGAGACCTCGAACATCAGCTGCTTACAAAGTTAGCATCACTCGAATAGCCCACTGCAACACTCTTGGACCAAAATTGGAACCATAAACGCTTAGCAGCTAAGGTGAATCTATCGAGCCCGCATGCTTCAGGATAGCTTCAGATTCTTGAATGTTGAAGACATTTCTCAACCTACCTACCTGGTGTGTTCAATCATCGAGCTTCCTCAATCGACCATTTCAATATCCGACACAATACTTCTGCCCAGTGGTGAAATAGGTTAGCTACGCTACCCTTCTGCTGCAATGCACCTTTTAGAAACCCAGGATTAATAAGTCTAGTAGAAGGACCCGTGTATCTTATGATCAGTCCACAAATCCACACCCACCTTTCTACCTTCAGTTTGCATCGGAGCCAATTCACGCCCCCCCCCGGTCAAATCGGCACCAGGCCCCATCTGCATCTGCAGACCTCACTCAGCTCATAACTGATCGCCAGCCATCCCGGGCGTCTCTTACTCGGCCCTAAGACCGCGAATAAAATTCCAAGTGCAGTCAGCTCAGTCTCAGTCTCAGTGGCGGCAGCAAGGATAATCCCGTACTCCAGGAGGTCATATTGCGGCAGAGCCTCGAATCGTGCAGCGCGGCGGCACGGCACTGCAATCCTCGCAATCACCGTTTCGAAGGAACGGAAATAGGACGGACTCGAAGGAGCGGGGGCGGGCATTTCCCACATAAAAATATCTTTGTTGGCTTTGCAGATCGATCCACCCGAAAGATTTGGCCCCCAAAATAGCAAAGAAAAAGGATCTGGCTTTCTTGAATCTTGTTCCTGTTCGGCCCGGCCCAACCCAAGCCAGCCCATCGTCATTCTGCGCCATCACATCGCTTCACTCACAGCCGCACCTTGCACCTTTCTGTCTGGTAGGCGACGGGAGCTTCTAAAATTACCTAGGTACCTTACCCCACGACGAGAAACTGAAGCCAGTCAAAGGAAGGCTGTACGTGCTGTACCAAGGACCGGGTTTGTAGCTGTATCGCATCGTATCGTATCGTATCGTATCGCTTTCTGTAGCCCTTCGTACCTGTAGGTCGTCGATACTTGCTACGTGCAGGAGGGGGGGATTATTCGCAGCGCGCATCGCATCATATAACATCGCGTTCGCGTTCGCATTCCCAGCAGATCGAATTACTGTACCTCCGGACAGTACCGTACAGTACAGTATTGCAGTTGCCCGACTACTACTACTCTCGATTCAATTCCCCATCCCATCTCCTTCCTTCCTAACTGCATTGCACTGACTGCAACTGCACAACACAACACTACGCTGCACTGCAATTCTGGCACGCGCGGTCGAGGATCTTTAATTGATCGATTTGCCCCTTACGGATAGAGTTGTGGGTATCACATCTCGTCCTGGTCGATTTTCAAAAGCCACCACCTTTCGAATCCGTTTTTCCACTCTATTCCGACCAATCGCGGCACCGGTCCAACATCCAGTCCAGTCTGTGCATCCTATCCGAGGCGACAGACAAGGCCAAGTCTAGACACCCGCGAAAGTCTTTTTTCTTGTCCCTGTCCGCTACCACTACACCCACCATTTCGGGTGCCTCACTACCCGTCCACCAAGGAAGGGAAGGACTTGAGTGAGTGAGTGAGTGAGAGAGAGAGAGAGAGAGAGACAGAGTCGAGTGGGTTAGGAAATAAGGAAATAAGAAAAGGAAAGGAAAGACTACTCCTAGCCTCTCGGTCCGCGGCCACTACCTACCTTACTATATCCTCCGCTAGGATCCTCAGCACCCAAATCTCCCCTCCCCTTCCCTTTCCCCCCTTCTCAAGTTCCCCTCCACGCACGCGCCTCATTCAGTCCTTATTGCGGGGGAGACCTTTTGGGGTCCGAAATTGCCTGTCTGCCCGGCTGCCCGTCTGCCCCAGTGCAGCGTCACCACACGCTCTCTATTACCGTAGCTGCTACTGTAGCTACCAGAACAGAACCGACGCCAGCCTAACACCAGTATCAACACTCCTTCCAGCAGGCTGGTTGTAGCAGCGCGCTTGTACCTTCATCTACTCCGAACTAGCGCTTGGCACCCACACTGCAGTCTGTTGGTCCCAGGGTCTCCGGTACGTCGAATAGACCCAAGGAGGAATAGCAACAGGAGTCAGCGAATGAGAGCGCGCAGAAAGGCTGCCAATGATTGAAAGTAAGTCAGATCCTTTTGCTGCCTTCTTTTTGCGTGCGTGCGAGCGATATATAAGCTCTCGTATTTCAGCCCTTCCCCTCTGCACGATTCCAAGGGCTTCATGTTGTCTTTAGAAGTCCATATTCTACATGCAATTCTTTGTTGTTGCGCATGTACAGTATCACCGTCGTTATTGGCCAGAGCACACAACACAACACGGCCAGCCTCTTTTCTCCCATTGGTCTCATCTCACAAAAGGACATCGAGTGTGTGCGTCTTCTGTCAAACGGGATCTCAGGTAGATGTCGTGTACGACAGTTACCGCGACCCTGGCAATTGACCGTTGCGTTCGCTGTCTCTAGTGCAAGGGTATCTCCTCATCCTCCCCCCCCCCCCCACTCCCCTTCCCCATCTCTACTCCCTTATCATATATTTCCCCTACACCCTTCTTGGTCATTTATTCCCTCCTACTATGCGCAATCTCATTCGCTGCATTCCCTTTACGCTCGTTGTCGTCGTTTGCCGACCAGATCCAGCCTGTTGGGTAATTGTTTTATGACCGATACTAACCATACCCTATAGTTCTCTCACCTCCCAATCTAACGGTCAATCACTTCATGTGCTCGCAACCTGGTAACATCCATGACCTAGCCGCTTATTCTGGCCAACCACCTTCTTGTATAATCGGGACGGAGTCTGAGCCTGACAGCTCTTCGAGGCAGGAATTCTCCCATCCATCTTCTCTACCTGACATGGGGCTTCGATACATGCAAATTCCAGCGACAGATGATGTTCGGTGAGTTTTGCCTCTTTAATTGGCTGTCTGTTCTCGTGTGGCAAAGCCGCTTGCATTTAGGCACATCCACACCCTTTTTTGTACTCTTCTGCCCCGTTTCAACACAAACCCATGCACTTAGTCTCGAGCTTCTCTTCGCCTAAGCTCCGGCCTATGCATGGAATGCCACGAATTTACCCTTCCTGGCACTCTCTCGTCAAGCGTGGCACGGCTTAAGCCTCACAGCGGTTAGACAGTTCACTGCCGCAACTGTTTGGATCACGCGAGTAGCCCCCGCTCCTGTGCCACGAACGGTTGAGCTGGCTGTCCTACATATGCAGTCCAACTGGGCATCACTGTCACGATGAACGATTGTGGCCCTAATTCTGTGTTCCTGTTGAACTTTAATGTTGTCTTGCAGTCATGTACTGTTGTGGCTGACTGATAGCTCAGATTTAACCCGGACTCCGGAACCCAAAGCCCTGTATACTCTATTGAACCTGCAGTACAGAACTCCTCCTCGTCATCGTCGTCATTAGGGTTCTCGTCATATAACAATATTTATCAACCTAGCCTGAGCGGCTCCACGTACTCCAGCGGAGCCAGCAGCTACTTTTCGCCGAGCTCTTCCGTGTTCATGCCTGATCTTAAACCGCGCTTAAGCTCACTGTATGTCAATTCCCCCCTATTTGTAACATGATACCCCATTCATTTTGTGGGCAAGATAAATAATGACATATCGATACAGCAACGCATCGCCTGGGTTGGCTCCACCAACACGCTCTCCAGCGTTACCTCATCCAGGGACGCCATTAGCAACCCGGGACCTATACACAGGTACAACACCACAGCTCCGACGAACGTCGGATCTGCTCTCAAGATCTCCCTCCTCAATTTCTGGAGGACTGCGCGGTGTGCCATTGTCACCGTCGTCAAGTGGTTTCGCGAGTCCAACCAATATGGAAGGCTCACTTGGAGGCACTGCATGCCCCCCCTTGAATGCAACTGAATTGATCTATGAGATCCAGACTGGAGATGGGCAAAATTTAAGACCAGAGATCTTCGGAAGAATTGACAAGGGATTTTTCCAGGCAGACGGCGATTGGACATGTTACAGAAGAAATTACTTCTCTCTTAACTGTTCTTACACCCTTCAACCAGCACTTCCAACTGGGACCATCTTTCTTGCGCAGAATGGACATAAAGGATATCAGGTTTATTCATTTGCAATGTCGATAGCTGCAGTTGTGGATGGAAGGGACGGAAAATCCATTGAACTCGTCCAACATACCCCCAAACGAGACAAGGGGCCCCAGGAAAAGCCAGGTCGAGTCACGCTGGCACCACGACCTCCAGCTTTACATGGGATGTATGGTGATGGCGGGCTTGGAAGCTCTTCTCGGGGAGGGAGTCTTTATGATAATCCCGGTTTCGGTCAAAATCCGAACCAACCGCAAGTGGAGGCGACGTTTGAGCGCATTCAATTCAAGAATGCTACAGCTAATAACGGCAAACGACGAGCTGCGCAGCAGTATTATCATCTCCTTATCGAGCTATTTGCGGATGTAGGTCAGCAGCACCCAGATCGCTTCGTGAAAATCGCATTCCGAATGTCTGCCCCAATGGTCGTCCGTGGTCGATCGCCAGGTCATTATCAGAGTGAAAGAAGAGGAAGCAACGCCAGCACTGGACCTGGATCTGGCGGCGCCGGAGGTGCTGGCTCATATACTCCAAGTGCCGGAACGTCGCGAACACCAGGCGACATGAACATGTCCGGTACATCCTCAATGCATCCGGGCTCTAGCTACGGAAATTCATACGATAACCGGTCACATCATTACCGGGCGCATATCGCCCCATTGCAAATTCCAATGGAGCCAGTGCTGTCCGCTGAAGAGGCAAAGAGCATTGAAGAATCACCCGGCTACCTCTACTACCCTGGCCCGATCTACGAAGGAAGCCACCACGAGGCCCGTTATCAACTTCCCAGCATGTCAGACTATACTACGTCGAAGGTCAAGCAGGAGTACGGTCAAGGTGGCTACGTCCTCCCCAGCTTAGCAAGCACACAGGATAGCTTGAACAGGCATTGTGGGCGCTGGGAGGGAACCGCAGAATCCAAAGGATATTACCCAACATCGCTGATCCAGCAAGAGCTGAACATCAGCTAGCACTCACCTCACCTCACTCCACCTAAATACAACCCGTTGCAGAAACCTTCGAAGTTGTCTGCTACATGATACATCACATCATAATATGCTTTTCCTAATCTTGTCATTCGATTTCTTTTCCTCTGAAATGTGTTTTCCTTCTTCATCGAGACTGGGAATGGGCAAACGGGAATAACGGCGCAAGGCAAGGAACAAGATACCAGACGTTATGCTTGATTGGTAACATCAGGCTTTGGTCATATGAAACGGGACACGGCAAATGGTCATGGGATGTTTTTTTTTTTTTTTTTTTTTCAGGGATATGGAAACATGGCTAGCGGCGAGAGAGAAAAGTGCTTTCGTTCTTCATTTGCTTCGCGAGGCTAAACATTTTTATAACTTTTACTTTGTTCAATCCAGCATGTGGAGCGCATACATGGGACGCGCGAGTGAAGTGGGAGTGGAATGGAAGAAAATGGAATCCGAGAGGGGACGTGGTGAAGGATTTCCTAGATGCAATGCGATGCGATGCGATGTTGTTGTTCAATGCCCGCGCTGATTTGAAGTTGTACGTCGCGCCTTGCTCGTCGGTGGGTTTTGACTTGTGGGTATGAGATGGGGGTACTATATGAGGCAGATGAGTGGAATGTTGCTGAATGAAGTGGGTGAGAAGAGAAGAGAAGATGAAAAGAGAGATAGTACATTTGCTGCATCGTAATCAAATTCAGGAGGCTTGTTGATACCCAGTTTATAATAACATACCTAGATTTCTGTCAGTGCGTAGCGTAGATTCATGCATGTACGTACGTACATATCTGTAGTTAACCATGCTGATTGATCAAAGACTCTAGATCTGAGACGGGCCCAGGTATATGAAGTTCAAGATACTGTGTACGTTTTCGTGACTACAGCTGGCCCCTATTTCATAATCGTTTATCATTCCTTTCATAGCCATGACTCTTTCTACTCTCTAAACAATCAATCAATCTCCAAACAATCTGCTTAATCTATCAATCACTCAGTCCCTTGAACCGCAAATCCAGCCCAACACCCTTATACGCCCATACTTAGGCACTCAATGAACCCCCCACCACACCCTATCATCCCGGCCCCCTTAACCCTCCCAGCGCAAATTATTCCTCACGACGTCAATACCAGCATCCTTTCTTTCCTTTATATTTCCCCACACAAGCAGCCACCAAGCTAGACTAGACTAGATACGAGTAAACTCCACCTCAAGCCTTCCAGCCTCTCTTCTCGATTCCTCGTCTCGGTACCAAGTGGTAGATAGAAGTAAAATATTCTGGGATAAGATTCGGATGTAGGAGGATTGATGGAGGGAGGAGGGCCGGGCGCCTTTCGTGGTGTAGTGCGTGCGTGCGTTTGTTGGGTGGTCGAGGAGGTGTTACTTTCTGTAGATGAAGGGATGGATGGATATGCAGATGCATGTGGAGACGGTTGTTCGATCGAGGAGGGTAGGGGAAGAAGCCTAGGGAGGTATACGTAAGAGTCGTGAAGAACCGGGTAAGTGATCAGAGGTGAGCGAAAGAAGAGAGAGGTACAGTAAGTAGGTATAGTTCCCTCGATCGAGCCCAAGAAGCCCTGCTTTGTCCTTCCTTAACGCTATAGCATCAGCTTGGTGCATCTGATCGGATCTGATCTGGGTAGGCATTGAGAAAGCGCAAAGGGGCGTTCGTTGGTCGGCAACAATAAGTTGAGATTAATTGATTACGTACTTCATATCAAGTCCATGAAATGTAAGGATGCATAGCAGCAATCTCTAATACAACGCGCGCGAAAACAAGACCCCGTCATGATATCGTCTTCTCGTTGCTTTTGCAAAGCCGTTGGCGAGCACTTTGACAGCACGGCTACCTTATGCTTGAAGCAAAGCTCGCTCAAACGCGAAAAGGGGCTGTTCCAAGAACCAGCCCCTTTTGTCGAAAAAAAAAAAAAAAAAAAACCGTTGGAGTTTTCGTATAATAGTGATAGGAATCGCAATTGAAGTTGAGAGATTCACAGTCTAGAGAGTCCAGTAGGAACAATTTGTTGAAATGGCTTCGAGCAGAGATACAACGAAAGGGAAAGAGGAGTAAGTTGCATTGCATTGAGATTTCCTGATTGGTAGACTTGCATGATATGGTTGGGTTGGTGACTTGGTGTCACCCAACCATCATCCCGTCGGTCGGTATCTTGAACCTCGAGAAGGAACTTTGCGACGAGCGATGCGTGCGCGGATTGAAAGGTTGATGCTTACATACGCGTGTGGGTAGCTTCTGGACGGCTTATTGCAATTCCAGCCCTTTTATTGTGTCGGAAGACTCTTATTCTTTTATCTGGGATCGTGAATGCGAGGATCTCGATTGCTCTTTGCGATGGATGGATGGATGACTTTACGATCTTTTGACGCGCCGTTGGGATGGCGATGACGGATTAGAGTCGTGTCTTGAAGGTTAGGCCTAGGGAGGTCTCTAGGTTTATAAGGTGAGACCTATCAGAATCTGCCATCTACTCGAGTTGTCTCCTGATGCATAGCATGTTGCTCGCTCTTGAGATCAAATCGAGCTCAAATCTTCTAGCATTCTCTGAATTTGCAAAACTTCCCAAAGACTGGTCATTGTTTTCAGATCTGTTATTCTGTTATACGTGCTATCTTTAGCCTCTTTTAACCTGGAAGCTATGACTTGCTTAGCATTTGCTAATCTGTCTCGTAAATAGCAAGCCTTTGACCCCGGCCGTCACTTCGAAGCAAACCACAGAAACACCCACAAGGCCGACTCGCGTCGTCTTCGAAGGAAGCCGCTCCGATGCTCAATTCCAATCTCAGGGCATGCCTTATCAGAATCTTCTGAATACGAAGCAAGAGAGGTCAGCTTAAAGTGTTTTGCCCGTTTGATTAGGCAAAGAGGCAAAGGTTATCGAACACCTGCTGTTCTCATCAAACGAATCATACGGGATAGCAAGCAGAACATACGTTGACGGAGTTCAGATCCAACACCCGGTTCCACACCCTGATGTATCATGAACATTTCGATCTGACCTTCATAATGGACCGGGATTCTCGGAGGGCTTTAGGAATAGGAACTGCGCTTACGGCAACTGCCCAAGCCGGAGCAAGATAGAAGCGCAAGGCGGAAGACAAGCACTATATTCTTAGCTTGTGGTCTTTGTGAATGAGGTGAGCACCTTTTATAAGTTGACCTTTTCAAAAGCTGGAAAAATGACTCTTCCTCAGAGATCATTTTCGAGTCGTGACGGCAAAATGCACGAAATGCGGTCAACTGCGAGGTTGATGATGAGAGCTGCTACTCGTCTCTCTTCTCTTTGAATGCAGTTGCCTTGATGTCGGTGTGCTTTACAACTCTAGAGGGCAAATGAACACCGTTGGACGAGATGGATATTATAAGTAGCCTTATTTCCAATGAGCATCCTCCTATGTTGTCATGGAACGTTATTTTTATCGACAACGTGGGTGGATACAATTTCCAGAACTCCGTCTTTCTTTTTGAATCGAAATTACAAAACAGAAGGGCTTAAATGTACCCATCATCCTTTTCGCGAAGTTTTTCAAAAAGATCATTGGCTAATGTCTTGTCTCACCCTTGAAAAGCGGGAGGCATGGTAAGAGAACTGCCAGTCCCTTCAAACTCTTTCCATTCTTCAATGTTATAGTTAGTTTCTTTATCGAAGACGTGGTTTTACTAGTGGAAGATCCCAATGGACACTGAAGCATGCATACCGTTGAAGTGAAAAGGGGAGGGAACTCTGCTCAATTCAGGACTTTCGTGTGACCATGTTTTCATTATTGCTCGGAATCTGGGTCATTGCGAGCATATCAGACTCCATGGTCAGCTCACAATTCTCGAGGATTAACGAAGGAGGGAGGAAGATTGTGTCGAGCTTCGCAAGCGATGTAGCAATGATAATTGAAGCCGAAAGCAATACAGTCAGCTCTAAATGTCCCTCGCCCGTCCCGGTACTGCACTATTCAAGAACACTTCTAGCGGTGCATCATCGCCATTCGTTATTTTCATGCACAACTTCTCAGCGGCACTCTCCATTTGATCTGCTGTGTTCAACTCGTCAACCTTCCACTCCCTTTTCCGAGCTTCATCTGGAAGTTGAGCATGAAAGAGGAATATAAGCGGACTAGACTGCCACAGTCCCACTCGACTTTGTCGAGTTTTTACAAACGCAGCCAACAGGAATCCACAGGCAAGTATGAGCGATAGAGTTGGAAGAGTCAGCCAAGCCCAGCGGACCGTGATGAACTGCTTCTGGACCCATACGTGGCCATTAACTGCCTGATTCGCCGCGATCAACGATGCATTTTGCTGATTAGGGAGTCATTTGCACGCATCTGTGTGGTGATATAGTTCGCCAGCGAATGCATCGCATTTGTGACGTTGGAAGCTTGGTATAGATTGGGTCTGCCATCATACACCCAAAGGATAGCAATAATACTAAGGAGTGATCCGGCTGCGGCCCCGCAACAAGTAATTTACTTGACAAGTCTGCTAATGGATAGAGGTTTTTGAGTGCATGAGAAGCTTTCGCCCCCGTCTTTCCGAATTCCTCATCCGGGTTGCGATTTTCATCCTCTAGGAAATGGTACTGTCCCCATTGCCACGAGTCCCGCTGTCGGAAGAAGTGCGTATTGTTAGCCATATTTAAACGACGTATTATGCAGCCTAAAAACATATACAATCATACAAATGAGATACTCGAATGTGAAGCAGCAAGTTGTACGGACAGCAGTAGAAGTTCGAGTCCCAAAGCTGGAAATCGATTATACGGACAGATGGGCTAAGCTTTATACCTTTGTTGCAATTGGCGATATCTGGTGTGGGATGCATCCATTGTTGACTTGTACCTGGCTCACCAGCGGATGAGGTAATGATTCACCTAGGGCACAGCAGTGGCTTGGAAACAATGCCACAGCCTTATGGCCAAATACGAGGCAGAACCATATGGCTTGAAAAGAAGACGGAACTGACACCCCTCCTCTTTCTCCACCCTCCAACCATAAGGTTCGGAAAGATAGGGGGGTTTAGGGAACGCCCGATTATCAAGCAATGCCCTAGACAAGAGCCTTACATAGCCACGTAGTGAAGATAAGGGTATGTAATCTGGCCCCAAAATCTATTAGCATAATTACAAGACAATATAGAACCCCAACGTCTTGAAAGGAAATCCTTCTCACTATATATAAGTGGAAGTGGAGCACATAAAGGAATTGGACCAACTCTCGAGGGTGTCCTGTATTGGTCTATAGAGAATGTAGTTTGCGGTGGGCGACCGTTGTTTTGCTGGATCAGGAAGGATGTTCTGTGGTCTAATTTGTTTGCTTGAATCATTGAGTAAGTGACAGAAACAAGTCGAAGTAATCGAAAAGTTTCATCCACTAGATCTCCACTCTTATGTGACTTGTGTCATACTGCAGAATGATTGGTATATCTCATATATGTATTATCTCAAGCTTGTATAGTCTCTACATGTTACTCAAAACTCATTATAGAATAGTAAACAACCAGTCATCATAAAATCCTCATAATCAATCTGATACTACCATCTTCCAATTTTGAATTCGTCATCTTCTGCGAGCCTGAAGCGAATCAACTCGCCTCCATTAATAAGTTCCATCAGGCTTCATTTCCGAGTACCCCGGAAACTGATCAAATTGACTCTCGTCAATCTGTGTCAACTGAGGACAAGACAGTCCCGAAATAGCTGTCGAAACAGCTCCAGTCAAGCGGGTCACGGCGCCAAGAATATCAGAGATGACGCCCGAGCCCTTGATCAAATCCGGCGCAGCTTGGGCCAGGAACTGCATACTGAAGCAAGCGAGGTTATTCCCCTGCGTCAGTGTCGCCGCGTTGAAGACCCCCTCCGTGATATCTTCCGGCAGAACCCCCACGAACGAGTTGACCGTTCCGGTGTTCCCGCCCACGGAGAGGAACTTGGGGTATTCGAGAGCTGCAGCAACAGTATCCAGGGCTAGAAGTGGGATGCTGTATTCGTCACCGATAGCGCGCTTGTACCAGTTGTCCGGGATGCGCTCGTTGCCTGGGGTATGTGTGAAGGAGCCGTCGTCATTCTTGGTCATGGAAAAGAAGGACATCAGGACATCTCCGTTGAGGTAGCCTTCTGGGTTTTCCGCGGACTTGTTGCCCATGAATCGGTAGATGAATTCATAAGCGGCCGGGGCGACAAGGACACCCGTGAAAGGGCCGTTGAAGAAGTACGGGTTGTTGTTTAGAGAATAGTCCCATCGGGCCGATCGGAATTCATTCAACACATCTAGAGTATAGCTATCACCATTGGCCTGGCCTCGAGCATAGAGGTCTTCCCACTGGTCCATTTGGAGCTTGTAGTCGTCTCCATTGAGGTACAAGTCACCCCTTGTGGGAGATGCGTCGGATTCGTATTTATTGTGGGATCTAAATTGTTTCAGCAAGGAATCAAATTTTCCCGGAACAGGCTGACATACCCACTGATACCTTGTGGCTCTCCGAGAAGTCCTCCTAGAGAGAGGGCGCTGGGTACAGGTCCTCCGATTGACCAGGATAGACCGTCACCGTCAAGCGTGCCGCCCACAACGGTAAGGAAAGCAGACATGTCTGCGGCCATGCCAAATACGTCAAGTGTGCCTTGGATGAAATCCAAATGACCACCAACACCATTATGAGGCTGCAATAAAGTATTAGAAACGAGACGCTGATCAACACTTGAAAAATACCGACATACCAAATAGCCATGATTTGCCATGGCATTTAATCCAGGACAAGGGCCTCTAACATCGCCAGCATCGAAATCTGGAGGAACAAACGTATGAGCCCCTGTCGTTGAGACATACTGTGCAGCGGCATTGAAGCCTGGAGTAATCCCTAATAGTCTTTTCTCATTCGCTGAAGATCTTTGTAACTGATCTAAGACGGTAGGGAAAGCAACAACGCCTGACGCGAGTGCGCCGAAAGAAAGTATAGTGGGCTTCATTTTACAAGACCAAGAAACTAAGAAGGAAGTATATAACAGCTAAGGTTGGACAATAGCTTTCTGGGGGGAAAGTAAAGGTTACCACGGGTATAGATATACTCTCCATATCGACCTCTAGCCTGCCCGCCATTGGAATGCCGAATGACCTGTTTAGTCTTCAATTTAAAACTCATCGTGAACCGTTCTACAATTTGCGGGGTGAAGCAAGAAGCAAGGTAATATGTTCAAGGATTGTAAAGATCATCAAGCAAACGTGAAGAAGCAGAATGGCGCTGTATACTCCCCAGGCCGAGGAGACGTCTTGAATTCGAGCTCCTAACCAATAAAAAATCAACACACTATTGCCCCTCTTCTGTCACGGACTTATGACCAAGAAGTACAACATCAGTGGCCCGGTCAAAGAAATCTCCGGGTTGGTACTACCTGGGGCTACTTGCCTGTTAAAGCCTGATATAGCGGCGAAAAGCTTCAACATTTCCAAACAAAATCGGAAATCGACTTTCAAGGGCACAATGAATTTCCTTACAGGTGCATTGTGATCAAAAGAAAGGTTACTGTCAATGGATGATTTACGTACAGTACCGCAAATTGGAAACCGAAAAGGACCATATTACGAAAACCTCAAAGTGACACATTCAGCTTGGTCAACAGGCGTGCCGTTCCACCTCTTAGCCTCGGCTTAGTAAATCAAGCAATTCAATTGGAGAATTAAGAGGAGGTGTCACACTTGAGACACATACACTTATGTATCATGATGGGTGAAGGTGTTCAAGTGTAGGCAAGGAGAGCCTCGGCAGAGATAAATAAGTGGGTACTATTAGATCTACTTGATCGTTGAGAGTCATACTAGTTTACGGGTCGTCAAGATACCGCGCATTAGATTAAGCTTAGTTGAGGGGTGTGGCGGAAAGAATGCGGGGAATATCTGACGTCTAGGCATTACCTCAAGTATTTCCTAAAATGGAAGTGTTGCCAAGGACTTTCGACCAGATCAAGGTTTGGAAAGAATGATTGAGATAGAAGCATGACCAATCCAGTTTTAGATAGACCGGTTGCTGTTTCTTGCTGCATGTTTTTTCTCTGTTACAAAGAATCTAGTATAAGCAACCGTGAAAACGTATAGTAACTAATCTATCCATGAAAAAGTAAGAGTGATGTGCGTCGCAAGCAGAGACTGGAAATACAAGAGACATCTCTCGCGTTTACCGTCTCCGCTGTCACAGAACAGCCACACTCAATATATCTATTCCTGTCCTCATTGTGAGACAAAAACTCCGTCACTGGAACATATCCAATCAAACCTACCCTGCCTTGACGTCTCGTCCCATATTGCCTGATATGTGCCTCGGGATTCTTACTTTGAATCTGCTCTGCACCCAATCGTAACATGATCAGCAGTTCCCAGCTTAGCTTTCCCAACCTGAATACTCCCACATGCGCTACCGCCAGATCAATGATTTCCATGGCCACCACCACTCCCGAACATCGTTATCTTAGACATTTCGCACCCGCCATGATTGACCCTGCTCCAAGACCTGTTTCATGCCATTCACTTCGTCGCCATCAGGGGCTGACCCAGTACACAAGCTGCCGTGGGGGTTATCTTCAGCTTCTTAGAACACAATCAACCTTCCGAATCCGCTCCATGTTTTTCGGAGCTTGCCTGAAGTTTCTTTCCGCAGCGGCGAGACAACACACCATGTGAATATCATGACCGCAGGTCGCGAATGGAGAGGGCATCCATGCCCATCTCTTCTCGAAAAATAACGGTCTTTCCGAAACAAATTTCAAAGACTTCGTTCGGCACGGCGAAGCTGGGGCCTCCGATTCTGCCACGAAAATCAAAGACCAAGGTTGCGCCGAGAAGATTGCGTCGCACAGATTTTCCATTCGAGAAATATTGGTATATATATTCTTTCCTATTGTACTGCCTCCACGACTTGATTCATCTATTAAGAAGCTATGTTGCGTAGGCCACTGAACGATGAAACTTTTGACAATTAGGTAAAATAACGAGATTCAGCTTGCCCGAAATCAATATTCCAAGAAAAATAAATCGGACGAGCTCGCAACCTAAAGCTCATGATAATAGGAAATTCGTCGTATGATAGTTGAATATACACACACCACGCACCAGACACCACACTTAGTATATCATACGAACTGCACAGATGAGAACACATCCTGTATTAAGCGACAATCATATATCAAGTCTGCGAACAAGGCTCCTGAAGCAGGTTTTCCATCTTGCTCTCTCTTCTAATAAACAAATGACGAAGCCACCTTGCCAAATCACTCACTTGAGTATGAAGATATAAAGACTCTGTCAAACGGAAATATATTTCATGATAATGCCACCTAGGCACTGAAAATGCAATAACCAGTCTAATATATACACTTTCCAAATGGCCTAAACTCGCTAAATTGACGTATTTCCATCTACAACTTCGCAACCAACTTCTCTCCCTTGTGGATCCATTCCACTGCATCGCCAACCAGCTCATCGACAACAGCTTTGGCGCTCTTCTTCTCGTTGACAACCGCTGCAGCCTTACCCATCAACCAAGGGCGGGCATTGTCCATTGTCTGTCCCATGTTAACATCGTAATCCACATATACTTAAAATGTATGCAACTTACATCATCGTCAATATCATCACCCAAATTTTCAAAGTCGTGCTCCACTGGGATGACACCCTTGCTAGTGAGCTCCTTGATCTCTGCCGCACGGTTCTCCTCCCAGTTGGTAATGTACGCGTTATTCCGTACTCGTAGTGGTCTCCCGGTAAAGATAATGGTTCGGACGTTGTCATCATGGCCTGCAGTACGGACTGCCTCCTGGTGTGCTTTTGGTGCACCGGCTTCATCAGTCAAAATGAATCGAGTTCCAACCCAGACAGCGCTGGCGCCCAACATAAGAGCAGCAGCAACAGTCTGTCCATTATAGATACCACCAGCAGCAACAACCTGAACGGGCTTGCCAGTCATTGGGCTGGTCTTGCCCTTGACAAGTTCTACAACGGCTGGGATTAAAATCGTTGTAGGAACATCACCAGTATGTCCACCTCCCTCACCTCCTTGGGCGCAGATAATGTCAACACCGAGCTCGAGGCATTTCTTAACGTGCTTTGGGTGTCCGATCATGTTCATGTATAGGACACCGGCCTTGTGGAGACGGTCGACAACAGCCTTGGGAGGAACTCCGACGGCGGAGACGAAGAGCTTAGCACCGCTGTCGATGATGATGTCCGTAAGCTCACCAAGTTTTCCTTTCGTGTAATCGTAGCTGCAAAAAAGAGAAATGTAAGCAAATGTGTTGTAATCAAGGGTTTGCCACCTCGGCATGTGAGAGCTTACTTGGTTTTCCGTGCGCTGCCCCCAACTTGTGGGAGGAGCAAGTCGACACCAAAAGGAGCATTCTTGTCTGTTAAATACGACTTCAATTCCGCGATTTGCTCCCGGAGCATATCTGGTGTGTAGCCCACTCCTCCAATGACACCGAGGCCTCCAGCATTTGTGACAGCTGCAGCAAGCTTGGGGCCAGCTGCGACATTCATCCCAGCGAGAAGAACGGGGTGGTTGATCTTGAGGAGGTCAGTGACCGTTGTGCGGAGTTGTTCTGGCATTCTTGTCAGTATGCGTATGCTGAAGAATCAGGACTTGCATGTGATACATACGTGGGGAAGCCATGGTGTTGATGTTGTGTTTGTTTGACGGATATGGTTGTCGTGATTAGCAACAAAGGAGGAGTTGCTTGCAAGAGAATGTGTATGAAAGAGTACCGAACAAGTAATGAAGAAGGACTGAAGGGAATCAAATAGAATGTGTGAGGGGATTTATCAGAAGGAAAGAGGGACTTTCGACTAGCGACTAGCACCGGCAACCATGATCTATCTGGGGAAGTTGCCTCGGCCTTGGCGGAATACGTACCTTAGCCTCCCTCATGTGACTACGTTAGTCTACCTTGCCTTATTGGGACTACTAAGCACACGTGATGTCTGCTGACTAATATGATCTAAAATCATCCTCGTAACTCTACATTATCAATATCAATGAAAGACTTCCAGATTATACTATTTAATATTGGTGGTCAATGAGAAGAATATACCCAAGACCTCATCTTAAGGTGAGAGCCTTGGCATCGAGCTATGTCCGTCCAACACAATCGCCCAGAGGCGGCATCGACAACTTGACCTCCTTGCCCTCGAGGCGGCATGAAAGTTCTCTGGCCCAGGATGTGAAGACTGCAATCTCAAGCTGGACTCAGCATACCCTCCCCAACTCCCAGGTCTTCTCAACCGAGCCGATTGAACTCACACGAGCAGAAGCAGAACCCCACCTAGCATACATTGCCTTTGGGAGTAATATGGGAAACCGGATAGACTGGATCGAGCAAGCATGCAATGAAATGACGAATGCAGGAATCAAGATCTTGAGAACAAGTAGTCTTTGGGAAACAGAGCCTATGTATGTGCCCGATCAAGACAAATTCGCCAATGGTGTTTGCGAAGTGAGTTTTCAGCCCCCATTTCACACACGTGACACGAAGGACTCGATGAACCACGGCCTTCAACTCCAGTCCATAGAGATGTCATTTTCAAATAGATCTGACCATTATGATAGGTTCAAACTGTATTTGGGCCAATCGAGCTTCTAGATACCCTTCAGGGTATCGAGCGCTTTCTTGGCCGAAAAAAGTTGATTGACAAGGGTCCTCGCAACATCGATCTTGATATCTTACTCTACGACGATGAAGTGGTAGACCATGAGAGGTTGAAAATCCCTCACGCACTCATGTTAGAGCGAGAATTCGTATTACGGCCACTCGCAGAGTAAGATGAAGTTTCCCCTTCTCTATCAACTTGATGTTAACCCTTTCTAGGCTCGTTCCAGCAAAGGCTTTAAACCCTGCATCGCCGTGGAAAACCACAGTGGACTATCTAAACGCCCTTCCACCACCCACATCCGAGACGACTACTCTCACTGCTTTGGGAGACTCGCATATACCAATCCGAGCTTTGTCCTCCGAGCGCAAGACTCAGATAATGGCAATCATGAACTTCACACCAGACTCTTTCTCCAATAAAGGTATCGGTTCTCACAACAAAGAACTGATGCTCCCAAACCTCGAAGAGACAGCTAAACTCACCGCTACCCGCGGTGCCACAATCATCGACGTCGGGGGCCAATCAAGCGCGCCAAACAACAAAGAAGTCAAAGCGATAATAGAGATATCTCGAGCCATACCCCCAATCAAATTACTCAAAAAGTCCCCCGATTTCAACGGCTTAATCAGCATCGACACATACCGCGCCTCTGTCGCCGAAGCAGCCGTAAACGCAGGCGCCGATATCATCAACGACATCTCCGCCGGGGCCATGGACCCCGACATGCTCCCCCTCATGGCACGGCTAGGAAAAACCGTCATCCTCATGCACATGCGCGGCACCCCCACCACCATGCAGCAAAGTATCTACACCACCTACTCGCCCGACGGTCTAATCCCCAGCATCGCCACCGAGCTCCTAGCCCGCGTGCAAGAAGCAGAAGCAGCGGGCATCCGTCGCTGGCGCATAATCCTAGACCCAGGAATCGGATTCGCGAAGTCGAATTTGCACGCGGTGGAGATACTGCGTCGCTTGGATGAGCTGCGTGACTGGCCTGGCTTGCAAGGGTTGCCGTGGCTCGTGGGCGCGAGTAGGAAGCGGTTTATAGGCACCCTGACCGATGTGAGGAATCCTAAAGATAGGGTTTGGGGAACTGCTGCTGCGGTGGCGGCTGCTATACAGGGGGGTGCGGATATTGTAAGGGTGCATGATGTTGGGCAGATGGCGAAAGTGGCTAAGGTGGCTGATGCAATATGGAGAGTGCGATCTTAATAGAAGTACGCGGTCTCATCGCTTTGTATATTTCGGTAATATACAAGCTATGATCTTCGGATGAGCATTCCAAACTGAAAAATGACCAAACCATTGCCTCATTTAATAGACATTTTCTCTAGCATATGCAGCATCATCAGCAAAGCTATCCATCCGTATAGCGACACCACCCATCCGACCCATTACCAGAACCAGTCTCTCTCTTCTTACTAATAGCAATACTATTACCGTGCTCAAGAACCAGTTATTGTAGAATATTTATTGTTATTGTTATATCGTGTCTAGTCCGAAAATATACGGAGGTACGTTCCCCTAATAGGGCATCCTGTATTCCATATCCCTAGTATCATAGTTCTCCCCTGGCCCAAAATCCATATACCAAAACCCAAAACTCACTAAAACGCCAACCGTAAACACCTCACATACCCCTGCCCGTCCCATCATCAATTAGCCTTGAACGCCCAATCTCTAACCTCGCGTCCCGGTGTCCCAATCTCTAACTCCTTCCGCGGTTCCTTTCCTACTTACTCAAGCATAGTAATCTCATCTCCATCATTTACAGCAGTCCCGCTACTCTCACCGCTGCCGCTAGTACTGGGAAGCTGCCTATTGATATTAATGATCCTCTCTGGTTCTTTATCTTTATATTTGTTTCGCTCGCGGGCCTTGTTTAGAGGCAAGACTTCGATATCGCCCGAAGGACCACGGGACAGGACCGGACTATTAGTGTTTGGGTGACGGCGCCCGGGATGTGCGGGGTATTCGGGATGATCGTAATGGTTTTCGTCGCCGTGGCCATGATGGTGGTGAGAGTCTTTATTGTCGACTTGAAGTGTGAGTTGTTTTGCCTTCTAATCAAAACAATCAGTCCGCTAGAATCTAATTTGGAGACGGTGGATGAGTGAACAGGGCAGAAGGGAACATACCGCCGCCTGCTTCCTGGTATACCTGTTTAAACTCTCACAAAGCCTATCGAGCACCCACTCACTCTCCGTAACATCTGCCAGCATCGGGCTATCCTCTCCAATCCAATCCCACTCCACGAGCCCTTCTTCATCTTCCTCGCGCTCCACTTCCTGTGGCGACATGCTGCTAAACTTGATCAGCCGCGTGAACTCAACCCATTCCTCATAAGTATATCTCTTCGCATGATCAACGCGCAAATCATTCGCCGTGCGTTTAATAGCGAGTGCGAGTTTTCTCGCTAACTCATGTTCGGTGGCTTCTGGTCGTTCCTCTGCTAGGTTTTCCAGCGTGAGGGGATTATTGCCGTGCCCGTTTCCTTCAAGTGTAGATTCCTCATCCGGATTCTGTAGCTCAAAACCATGTTCAACCCTCTTCTTCGCCTGCCGCTCTTTCGTCTTCCGCTCCAACCACGAACGAAGCTTAGGGTGACTTTCGAGAAAATCACGCCAAATTCCCTCTTTCGGCATCACCGTCCAATCTGCAACCGTGAAAGTGCCACGGTTGATTGCAGACACGACAGTATCGCCCATGTCGGAGATAAGGATTGTCATGGTGGGGATAGCAATGAGTGACCAGACGACGAAAAATGGTTTCCCGGCATTGGATTTGGGGCTGAAGTCGCCGTAGCCAATGGTAAGAAGGGAGACGTAGCAGAAATACAAAGATTCGAAATAGGACATGTTTTGAATGCGGCGTTCAGCCACCATAAAGACCACCGCGCCTACGCACCAGAGGATACTAAATGCCAATGCAGACATGCTAAGGGCGAAATACTGCTCGAACTTGTGGGTACGTGCTTGTATGTCCCTCATAGCATCGAAACGATCCTTTTCCTCTTTCAGCATAAGTAATTTCTCTCGTTTATATGCGCGTCGCGATTGAGGACCTCTTCCTGCTGCTCGCTGTTGCATTTTCGCGTCGCGACTGAGAGCCGGTTGCGATTTGTGCCTTCTGCCTGCACCGCCGCGCCCACCACCTCCTGTGGGTTTCTTTTTTTCATGAAAGGTAATACTACGCCCGTGGATGTCAAAATGACCATATTGCTCGAGAGACTCCCGTCTATTCTTCAGGGAGGCAACAGATGATGACCTCCGGGTGAGAGCAAAAGAAGACCGCCGGACATCTAAGACTGGATCTCTGCGGGGAGGCAAGCCGAGTCGCTCCCGAAGCTCTTTCTCACTCGTGACTGAGCGGCCATACGTTTTCTGCCTCTCTTTGAGTTGATGCTTCCTGATAACTTTATCTTTGGACATCCCTAATGTGAATTTCCGGATACTGTTGATCATGAGACCCAGGAATATGATACCCCCAACCGAATAAGGGAAGACTAATCCCCTACCAGCATTGTTGTTGCCAACGAAATCACCGAAGCCAACAGTCAGCACAGTGACGTCGCAGAAATAAAGGGCATCGGCATAGTTCCACCCGCAGACTTTAGAAAAGACAGCAGCGCCTCCGGCAAGCCAGAAGAAAAACATCATGGTCTGCAATATAAGCGTCCGTTGGTCATCATCTAGTTCAAAATGCTGAGGATAATGCCCTAAGAAGTACCCCAGCATGTTGACCATCAGAATCATCGAGCCAATTAGATATAGCGAGGCAGCAATAATAGCGTGCCAGAAGCCCTGAGAATACGTTTCTCCTGGCCTAACGGGCGGTACATATTTATTCATAGCCACAATAATACTAATCAGAATGCCCGTAGCCATGTACCAGCTTATAATTGTAGCGGGAAGCGCAATGATATATCGAACACGTCTTGTGAAGTTCAGCAGAAGGCAGAAGTTGCCGAAATATCCAAGGCCTAGGGATACGGCATTCAGAACAATCTCCCAGTGTGGATCGGGTATATCTATGCCAGCATCATCCGTTCCTTCGGGTAGCTGACCGTTGTCTGGGAGGGTGACCCGCCATTTGGACACTAGGGCTGCGATGGATAGAACGTTGGCTAAGGGCCCAAGTGTTGCAGCTAGGAGGGGAATGGCGGTTGATGCAAACCACCAGTCTCTATAAATGAGTTGTCAGCCTTCGCTCTCCTTCAAAGCAATGTAGGTACAGGAGAACCCACTGAGGTAAATCATCCGTCTTCCCCCTCAACTTGAACCTCCCAACCCGAGTTATCGGATCTTCTCTCTCTAGTGTATTCGAACTGCTCGTACTCCTGTTGATATCATCTGTGAAGCGGCTCGTCAAAGCATTGTCGTCGCTCCGTTCTGTCGCCACTCCCGAGTTTTCCGCCATTGTGGTTATTGTCCTTGAGCGCCCTGGCTTTGTCGATTCCAGACTGCGAATCTATGCATCATGAACCTGGCCAGCACACCCGGTTCCAATGCCTAGGTATTTTACTGGATCGAAGAGAGTGGGTTCTGCAGTGTAATTATTGAGTTTGTTGTGTAGATACTCGATTCAGTCTCCTGGTAGCTGCTCCAAAAAAATCCCGCTGGACTCTTTATTCACGGATGACAGACGAAAACATATATTACTAAATGGGGAAAATATGGACCATGTATATATGTACAGAAGAAGGAATGAGAGTGCAGACAGAAGATTGCGGAGCGCGCGAGTGATGTACAAGCCACAAAAAGCTGGTTGGAAGCTTCTGCGTAACCACCCGAGCCACCGATGCGGGCCATCGGTCAAGCTTCGTGCCTTCCCTGCAGCATCCCTGTAAATGTGGGTGAAATAAGCTTCGTACTCCGTTACTCCGTGCCACATGATATGCTCTACCTACAAGCATACGTAGGTAGGTAATATGAGATCTCCCCACTTTTACTATACACGATCTCAATTTCTACCACAGTAACGTAAAGAAAGCACAGCTGAGATATATACTTAGTGGCGCTCTGTGGTTAGTTTGTGGAGATAGGCGTTAGAGCGGAAGATAGGCGCATATTAGATCAGTCACCTGCAAAGTTTGCAAGAGGAGATATCGAGACCATGTCTTATTCATATCCATATGCAATGCAACTCGGCCCAGAAAGCCCATCATAACTCCATGCCTGAACAAATACAGTAACAATTAAAGTACACTAATCAATAGAAAACGTTTTCTGATCCGCTTATTCGAATCTGTCGGGAAGCACAATAGGTGCCACAAGGGTCCAGGTGTAGATACCGTAACAAACCCAAGCGCTAACAATCTTGACCCAACTGGCCCAGTATGTCCTTCCAACAGGTGCAAAGTCGTTTCCGTCCTTTGTCGATTCCTCAATGTTCATGGTAAGGAGTGTGGCGACCCAGGTAGTCGCCAAGAAGAAGATTATATGGAAAAGTGCGTAGCTGTACTGTGTCGAACTTCTCTCGTCGTCTTTCGCGGTGTTACCGCTGTCGCTTTCATCATCGTCATCGTCCAAAAGGGCATCTGCTGGAAGACTTCCTTCCTCAACAGCTTGGCGGAGAGCCGCCGCGCGCATTTCACGGCGGCTGTCTGGTTGCTGGGTGACCAAGTCATGCTCATCATCTTCTGGCAGTCTGATGCTCTTGCCCTTGCCCCCAAGAGCAACTCCTTGCGTAGCAGCTCTGGTCGTGGTATAGGCGACTGTGAACATGGTGACAATAGCACCAATGATAATCGAGGTGGTTCTTGTACCCTGCGCACGAATGAGAGGGTTGCAGTTCTTATCATCTGGCTCCATAGACACAGCGGACATGGTCAGATAGGTGCAGTAGACTGCGACCATTGCGGATTGTGCAAGGCCAGCTTTCTGGTTGTACTCCTGGATGGCAGGATGAACGGAGACCGCCGAGACAATGATGAGGAGTATCAAGTTGATTGAGATAGCAGCTTGGTTCATAGAACAGTCATGGCCGGCGAAGAAGTAGTACTGGACGATTGTCATAGCCAACGAAGCAGCGTACATTCCCAGCGTTGATCCAATCAAGATTCCTCTCCAGGCCCGAGAATCAGTTGCATCAATCTGCTCAAGACAGTACTCCGCCCATGTATGCGCCAGGTCGACAAGGAGGATCAGGCCGAGTAGTAAAAAGAGCGTAGCCCCAATAAGAGCGATATAGTTTCCCCAGACCATGAAAAACGCTTCGGGTATCAGGAACGAGACGACGATTAAAGCCAACCAGGCGATAATTTTAGGGCCCCAGAATCCATTCTGTATGGCAGCTCGAGGATTCTTGGAAGAGTTGACTCCTAACAATAGGACGGCCATTATCATGTGGAAGACGCCGAGCGCAAAGTTGATGCGGTGTATTGCGACCCATCCATAGCAGTCCCCATCAGGACACTTGATCTCCATATAATCCAGGGTCAAATGCTGTAGTTTCTTGATGGCCCATGGCGTGAGCATAATCCATGATAGTATCGAGTTGACGAGGAGGATGAGGGCATATGCGATACGAGTGGCAACGCTAGGCAGTAGTCAGTATGAGGGTAAGATGTATGTATATGCCTGTATAACTACTAACCTATTCCCACATTTACCACAAGCACTACATACTGCTGAGCAAGTAGCTGCACCGCAACAGCTTGCTCCGAATGTCAAGAGCTGGGGGATGTCAGTGGCTAGTAACAGCTGAGTTGTGAAGAGGACTTACTGTGCCTACGCTGGGTATGGCTAACAATGGGATTGATAGTAGAGCACCCATAATGTTGGATATTGTCTGATAGAGATGCGCAATGAATGCTTCAGAGCAAGGCAAGGTGGTGTTTAGCAGTTAGTTTGCTGTTGATGGTGGAGGCGATGCGGCTGCGTAGTTATTGAGGTTTACGCTAGGCCGTGAATGGTAAATGCCGATTTTCCGCGATCATCCTATCCCTACCCTACCGAGCCGAGCCTACTACCATTACCCTTACTTACCCGATAAGCAGATAACGGAATGCTAGGATCCTCTGAATATTATGGAGTATGGCGACGCATCGTCACATTGTCACCTCCACTTACTCCTTCTTGTTCCACACACATCGTTCAACCAACCTTCTTCATCTTCAGCTCCCTCCTGTGCACCATCAGAATCTCCCAAACCGAGTGGCGATGGCTTTTCAATCTTGAGGAATCCAGCTCCACATCCACTCCATCCGCAATGATCAAGAACTGAAACGGACACCTCGACTACATTCCAATCCCACCCTTCCCTTCCAGCTATCATCATGTCGGACAGGTCGCACCTCACCGCGAGGATTGTCTCGAGTATTGCAGCAACCTGTATCTCGTTGGCCTGCGGAACCAATGTATGTTCGCTCACTTTGACTTGCAGCAGCTAGTTCTGACAATATCAGTATGTGTATTCGGCATGGGGTCCTCAATTCGCCGAGAAGCTCAAGCTCTCGTCAACCCAGCAGAACATGATTGTAAGAGCATCCCCCCCCACCCCAGTTATTGATCATTCACTGACATAGATAGGGATTGTCTGCCAACCTGGGCATGTATTCGCTGGGAATACCTATTGGCATGTTGGTCGACGCAAAAGGACCACGAATTGCTACTATGGTGGGCGCCGTCCTACTCGCCGCGGGCTACTTTCCCCTACACCAAGCATACGATAGAGGATTCGAATCTATGCCAGTACCAATACTGTGCATGTTCTCATACTTTACCGGTCTGGGCGGTTGTGCAGCTTTTGCTGCTGCAGTCAAGACATCTGCGTTGAACTGGCCTCACCATCGAGGGACGGCTACAGGGTTTCCCCTGGCGGCATTCGGTTTAAGTGCCTTTTTCTTCTCGATGTTCAAGCAGTTTGTAATGCCAGGAAGTACTGGAGACTTTCTCTTTCTATTGGCCTGTGGAACTTTTGGGCTGGTATTTGTCTCTTTCTTCTTCCTCCGGGTACTACCACACTCTCATTACAGCGCCGTTCCGTCAGGCAATCGATTACACAAAACAAAGTCGGAGGATAGCAAGCACCGACGAGAGCACGCATTAGAGCCAGAACCAGGTACGTCCAAATTTGTAGTAGAGCACCTCGACCAAGGAGACGCCCTAAATCAACATCACGTAGAAGTCGAAGCACCTGACGAGGACTTGAACCCCACATCCGAAACAGACGAGACTTCCTCCTTGATGTCCAAATCCTCCTCCTCCTCAGTCCGTGGTGATGGCGTGGTATCTGAAGAAATTTTTATTAAGGATCATGCCCATCGTGTAGATATTCGGGGTCTTCAAATGCTTTCCATGCTCGAGTTTTGGCAATTATTCTCATTGATGGGAATTCTCACGGGAATTGGCCTGATGACTATAAAGTAAGTTATGTCCATCTATTCATGATATCTCGTTAACTTGTGATAGCAATATTGGCAACGATGCCAACGCCCTATGGCGCCACTACGATGATTCTGTGACCGACGACTTTGTTCAGAAGCGTCAGGCGATGCACGTCTCCATTCTCTCTGTCTGTAGTTTTATCGGACGTCTTCTCAGTGGTACGAAGCCCCCGCTTCTTGTTACAAATCAAGCTGACCACTTATAGGCGTTGGGTCCGACTTCCTTCACAAAGTCCTCCGCGCTTCTCGACTATGGTGCCTAACCCTCGCCGCCGTCGTCTTCCTCATCGCTCAATTCGCGGCGCTTAACATCACAAACCCTCACCAACTAGTCATCGTCTCATCTTTCACTGGGTTAGCATACGGCTTCCTCTTTGGCTGCTTCCCATCCCTCGTCGCTGAAGCCTTTGGCATACATGGAATGTCCACAAACTGGGGATGCATGACGCTAAGTCCCGTCATAAGCGGGAATGTTTTTAATTTGTTTTACGGAATGGTATACGATCATCACAGCATCGTTAACAAAGATGGGGAACGCGTGTGTACTGAGGGATTGGCGTGTTATCGCAGTGCCTATCTTGTTACTGTGGCAGCGTGTGTGCTTGGACTTGCTATAAGCTTGTGGAGTATTAGGTATACCCACATTGCCCGCATACAAGAAGAGAAGTTGAGAGAGTTGGAGGAGCGGGAAGAATGAAAGAATGATTACTTTCGCTCCTTAGGAAATGGCATGCGGGTTTTCAACAATTTAGAAATTGATTTACGGGAAGTAGGCATAGACTAGGTTGAAAGGCGTTACTAGACGAGATAGAGTTTTCTTTGGACCTTGTTTCAAAGCGTAAGCTACGTACAAACGATACCATTGTTTTTTTTTTTTACTTGATAGCCAGGCCGAATCTCTATCTGCGTTACAAATCCTCACCAGATCAAGTCGCTCTTAGCATTTCACTTGTCTGGCCTCATTAGCCACCTATTCTCCCTAGGCGAGCGCCCCCTATCGTTGTCCCTCCAGACGGACGCGATCAACAAATCTGCCCAAGGTGGTCGTCGCAGAATCGCGAGAACGAGATCCTAGTAGACCTAGATCTACTCTTTGTATGCGCTTTCTTTTGTTTTTCATAACAGCTAGGAGAGTAGGCTGCCACTACCAGCCGTCACTCTCAGAGCAACGAGGGTGCTCTCACGTGCCGCTCAGAACAGTACTCGACGCTGAGTTGAATTAATCTGAACCCCACCACATCGCGGAATACTTCTCCCCCTTCACCAGTTCCAGCTCAAGCGCAAACGCAATTTCCAATCCCAATCACCACATCGGCATACTAACCGTATTCCCATAATCAATCTTATCTTTCGTACTCTCAATCCTCTCCCCCATCGTCCCAAACACCTTATCCCAAACTCTAGTCTGCTTCCCATAATTCCCGCTCTTCTTCCAGCCCCTTCTATGATGCAAATCATGGTCCTCAATCACCAAATCCAGCCCCCACATCCTCAGCAGCCAGTGCAGCGTACTAGGCGGCGTCGAATACAAGCGTAGTCCACTATGTCCGGCCAGTTCCGTGTATATCACGTATTGCTGACATACCCACCACTCGTAGAACCCCATCGGCATGCCGAGCACCCGCATGCTGAAGTACGCGAGCAGTGGGATCCCGGCTATGTCGAAGAACTCTTGCTCGTGGTCTGCGTACAGCGTGAGCAGGGCGTTCGGGTGTTTGGTCAGGTGGTGCGTGCGGTGGTATTTCCACAATCCCTCTACCTCGTGCATAAGTCTATGGTACCAGTAAAACCAGAAATCGAGCACGATTTGGTACAGTCCTATCTCTAAAGGCAGGAATAACCAGTTTATCGATGAGGGGCCGAGAGCGGTATGGTAGGTGAGGATTATGGTGAAGAGCGGCCGGATGGCGGAGGTGATGGATAGGGAGCGCAGGGCTTTCAGCACACTGTGGTCGGGAACTTGGTCGCGCGGATGAGCGTCGCCGTCTAGGAACCCATACATGTGACCCTGACGACGCAGTAGTTGAAGTTCTTTTATGGCGATAGCTTTTAGGGCAATGGTGTAGAAGAAAAACGCTGCTATCGATGAGAAGTTGTGGCCTGTGTAGTAGATATAGATTTGTTGCAGGGCGAGTGGGATGAATGCGTGGACAAGCACCCAGCGCTGGTGGGTCCAATTGGGGACAAAGGGGATCTTGTCGTCTTTGCTGTGCACTGGGATGGGTTTGCCGATGGTGGTAGGGTGAATTCCGAGGACTTCGTACATCCAGTGATGGATTGTCCATTCGGTTTTGTCGCCTTCGCGCCAGGTGGATGTCATGGAGTCTTTGGAGTTACGGGTTGCTTGCATGATAGCTATTATATGTTGGGACTAAGATAAATGGGTTTTCTGGACAGTGGGTGTGAAATACAGAGTACAGTATATGAAGCATATATATATATATATATACATATAAAACACTTTCGTTCCATTAAAACTTTAAAACTTTAACACATGAAAATACCAGTAATCATTCCTCGGCATCCACCCCCGCACTACTTGGACCACTCTCACATTGGCAAAGATTGTCAACGTAATCAAGCTAAAAGCGATTAACAAGTGATTGGGTGAAGGAACGTCATTCCAGCCCATTTTAAGGCAGAAGCTTTTGCAGCTTTGAAGATATACGCAATTGCAATCCAATATGTGCCGACATATGCAACGCGGCAACTATTTCTACTCCTTTGGGAAACCAATATCAGAGTTAAAATCTCTCGCCCAAGCCTTTTCCAACGGGTTCAGCGTGGAGTGGGTCTTTGCCGAGGCGGGGGGTTACGCTGCCCCGCATTTTGACGAATACGATGGCCCCCCTTTTCTACATCTCGTCTAGGTAGCTCTAGGTAACCGTTTTCGTACTCGGTAACAACCTTGGTATGATTTCTGTGCCACTGCCGCATTTACAACCTTACCAGGCTGTTACATAGATAGCTAGGCACGTGTATAATACATTTTCCTTGGTACAGTACATGATAGAATGAGCAAAGAGAATACAATCGCGGGGTAGGTATAACTACTCTCACAAATAAGTGTCTCTCAAGCCGTTTTTAATACATACCTTACATACAACGAACTTCAACCCACCCATTCAAACCCGCAAAATGAACGCAATCACCCAAGCAATCGTCAACAACTCAACCCTAGAGATAACATCCATCAAAATCACAGACGCAACCAAAACTTCCTTCCTCATGTCGCTGGTATGCCAAGTAGCCAACACAGGTCCAATCGGCGCAACCATGACCCCCATGACCCTCTCTATGAGCGGAAACGCTGGATGTTTCGGTACCCTAAACCTCCCCGAGATAAAAACCAGCTCGGCAGGGACAACAATCACGGTTGCTGAGCAAAGAATTGAGATTGTGGATATGGATGCGTTTGTGGCGTTTAATAAATCTAGTATGTACAATTTGTTTAATTACTATATCATATCATATCACATTTATCCCCAATCAAAATCTAATTTGATGTATATCCAACTCAAATCCCTCATCTCGATGAGATGCACGTTAAAGTATTCCAAGCTAATACAGTATCATCCATCTAGTTATGAACGACTCCTCACTAACCCTACATCTCACAAACGGGTCCTCGACCATCAAAGCACTATTCCTCTCTGCCAAAATAACATACGCGAAAGACGTTCACCTAACGGGCATGTCCGGTCCCCTCACAACCATGCTCTCCACAACCATTTCCCCAGCAGGCACATTCACAAACACAATGCAAGTGCAGAACCCCTCCCCCCTAGAAATCGACCTCGGGACCCTGAAGCAAGAACTCCGGAATGCGAAGGGAGAGAGAATAGCTGTGCAGAGGGGGAAATTGTATCTTGGGCGAGGGGAAACGAGGTACGTTATGCAGGGGGAGGTTAGCGGGGGTGGG